>NW_025538088.1:0-23325 GCF_020615455.1 Coregonus clupeaformis | reverse complement strand
GTTCTTTACAAACTCCATTAACCATGTGCTTTCACCAAATGAAATATCATCAAATGCTCTGCATTTACAAGGATCACTGCCATGCCTCTGAATGCATTCACTTCTTTAGGCGGCCGGGGTTTAAATACAGGGGATTGATCCCCTGATCTGTCAATCTACCAATATAATGCTTAATTTAGTTAGCTTGCAAACAAGTCACTTTCACACCTGTTACATTTCACTCAAACGATCAGCCAAGATGGATAGCTAGCTACTAAAAATCGTTTAGGCTACAAGGTAGTAAGCAATTCCGTACATTCTCAAAAATGTGACAGAGGTATCTCTGTGTCTTTTTCATTTACAGGTCAGCGACACAATCTGCTTTCCTATATTGGATGTAGTCTATTAGTCTTTGCAGTGAAATTACAGTAGGATATAATGGATTATCATTAGTTAGGTTTTTCATTCATTTGGCAGCTTACATTTTCATGCGTATATATAATAATCTGTATTAAAAAATATACTAATTTTCCCACCTGTGGTGTGTTTCCCAACTATGTTGACAAAAATTCAGTGCGTGATAACTAATGCTTATGTTTTCATTTACACGAATAACATCAAACGTTCATTGTGTTTCCATTCATTCAACTCTACTACATTTGTCACAAAAACTATTTGCGTTAATAGCAAATGCCCTACTCTAGGTCTTGGCACATTTGCTCTGGCTTAAAATCTCACGATACGTATGGTAGGCTGAGTCCACATGATGAGATTATTAGGGATAAGACCAGAGATTTTTGGGGGTTAAGCGGCAGTCAAGCATAACCATCATGTCACCAGAATAAACCCTCAATATTTATCGGAAAGAGCATCAAAAATAATGCGCTGCACTTTTCACCACCCTGTGGGGGTTTCATCGCATGAGTTATTTAATCTGTAGCCGATAAACTGCATGGTTTCCCTGGAGTCGTAGTGGGAGGACCACACACCACTGTCCTTAGATCAAGGGTCTTCTCACCGCCATTTCTCGCATAGTCCATTTGACAGGCGGAAAAGATCCCACCGCATGTCGACGACCAAATGATCTGTCGTATTTATGGGTGTACCCACTTCTGTTCATCATAGCTGTCTTGATTTTAAAAATTACTGTATGACTTTACTGTCACACCGATCGTCTGAAGAAGCACCAATTGCATGAAGTGTGGAGTGTTCTGATACTTTATTTTATAAAGCAACCACGAAAAACACAATAGCGATAGTGAAGTCCTCTTAACACTACAAACATGAACAAAAACCCACAGACACACGTACCCTATAATCAATCATTGAGCCGACAGCTGACACTCGTTATTCCGATTTAAGTCATATGTTCCTAAACATACCCAAAAACACAACAAAACAACACACCTGACTCAACATACAAAGTCCCAGAGCCAGAGTGTGACAGTACCCTAAAAGGCGCGCGGACTGCGGCCGCGCCTCAAGTAGGCCAACAGGGAGGGCTGGGAAGCGGGAGGCATGCCTCCTCTGGTGTGGCTCATTCGTAACCACCACCCCACCATAACCTCCCTTAATCCCATATGACCACCCCCAACTAAACCCCACTGGATTAAGGCGGCACCGGACTAAGGGGCAGCACCATGCATTGTTGTTGGACTTGAGCAACACCGGACTAAGGGTGCAGCACGGACTGAGGCAGCACCGGGCTAGGGAGCAACCCTAAGCCACTAAGAGGCAACACAGGCCTGGGACGTGCCTGACTAGCTGGCGGATCCTGGCTGGCTGGCTCCCAGGCCAGATCCCTGGCTGGGCCCGGCTCTGGCTGGATCCTGGCTGGAAAATGCACTGATCCTGTCTGGCAGAAAGGCTCTGGCATGATCCTGTCTGGCGAAAAGGCTCTGGCTGATCTGTCTGACGGAAGGCTCTGGGCTGATCCTGTCTGGGCGGAAGGCTCTGGCTGATCCTGTCTGGCGGAAGGCTCTGGCTGATCCTGCTCTGACGGAAGGCTCCTGGCTGATCTGTCTGGCGGGAAGGCTCTCCGGGCTGATCCTGTCTGGCGGAAGGCTCTGCTTCAATCTGTCTGCCCGGAAGGCTCTGGCTGATCCTGTCGAGTGAAGGCTCTGGGCTGATCCTGTCTGGCGAAATAGCTCTGGGCTGATCCTGTCTGGCGGAGAGCTCTAGCCCGGTCTGGCGGACGGCTCCTGGAAGGCTCGCGGCAGACGGCGGCTTTGCCGGCTCAGTACAGACGGGCAGTTCAGACGGCGTTGGGCAGACGGACAGTTCAGACGGGGCGTTGGGCAGACGGGCAGTTCAGACGGGCGTTGGGCAGACGGACAGTTCAGGCGCCCGTTGGCAGACGGGCAGTTCAGGCGCCGCGTTAGCAGACGGGCAGTTCAGACGGCAAGCGTGGCAGACAGACCGTTCAGGGCCCGTTGGGCAGACGGGGCAGACTCTGGCCGTCTAGGCGCACCGAGCTGGTGCGTGGTGCGGAACTGGAGTTACCGCCCTGAGGACACGCATCTCAGGGCTAGGTGCGGGGAGAAGCAACAGGGCATGTTGGCCCTGGGGGACGCTTACCGTAGGCCTGATGCGTGGTGCCGGAACTGGAAGGTACCCGGGCTGAGGACACGCATCTCAGGGCTAGTGCGGGAGAAGGAACAGGGCATGCTTGGCCCTGGGGGACGCACCGTAGGCCTGATCGTGGTGCCGGAACTGGAGGTACCGGGCTGAGGACACGCATCTCTGGGCTAGTGCGGGAAGCGAGCAACAGGGCATGCTTGGCCTTGGGACGCCTTACATAAGGCCTAGTGCATGAGAGCAGGAACAGGCCGGCTGGGCTGGCGACACGCGCACCGTATCTCTGGTGCGCGAGAGGCCGCGAACAGGCCGGGCGGGCTGGCAAGGGCGCACCGTCCTGGTGCGTGGAGTCAGGAACAGGCCCGGGCTGGGCCTGGCCGACGCGCACCGTCCATCCCGGTGCGAGTGGCCGAACAGGCCGGGCTGGCTGGCGAAGCGCACCGTATCCCTGGTGCGTGAGTAGGAACAGGCCGGGCAGGAGCTGGCGACGCGCACCGCATCCCTGGTGCCCAGTGGCCGGAACAGGCCGGGCCGGGCTGGCCAGCTCACTCACCGTGGACCTGGTGCTGGAGTAGGAACAGACGGAATTCGTACCGGAACACACACCACTGGCCTCTCAACCGAGGATCAAGAACGGCCGACCGGACTGGCAACCACACATCAGTCTTTCACGCCGTGCCACACACACTTCCCTCCTCTACTCGGTCAATGGCTCCGTACTCCGTTAGCCTTCTCTCCTTTTCTCCTGTGGCAGCCTCCTGCTGCCCAGCCCGTGGGGCCATGTGCCCCCAAAAAAATTTTTTTGGGGTTGCCTCCGATCCTTCCCGGACGATGCCCTGCGATGCCAAGTTGCTCTCTACGCGTCGCCTCTCCACCGTCTCGTTCCATGGTCGGCCGATCCACGCACCATCCAGGATCTCCTCCCAAGTCCAGGACCCTTTCCGTCCAACAGTTCCTCCCATGTCCAGACCCTTTGCTCCTGGACCAGCGAAGCTTGGTCCTTTTATGAGTGGTTTTCTGTCACGATCGTCTAAAGAAACGGAAGTGAGGACACATGATGACTTTATTTGATGAAGCAACCTCGAAAAAACAACAAATGACGATAGTGGTCCTCTATACACTGACAGAAACATGGAACAAACCCACAATACCTCACGAGAAAACACACAGTATAAATATGGCTCCCAATCAGATCGATAACACAGCTGTCACTTCGTTACCTCCGATTGGGAGTCACCCGAATAATCACGTAACAATCACCAAGCACTAGAAATGAAACAACCAAGAATACCCAACATAGAAATACACCCAAACAAGGAAAATGAACAACCCTGGCTCAATAATAAAGTCCATGGAGCCAGAGTGTCCCAGTACCCCCTAAAGGTGCGCACTCCGGGCACCAGCATACAGTCTAGGGGAGGGTCTGGGTGGGCGTCTCGTTCCATGGTCGTCGATCTACCAGCCAGGATCCGCCAGAGCCGGGTCCAGCAAGGATCCGCCAGAGCCGTCCCACCAGGATCCGCCAGAGCCAGCCAGCCAGGATTTTCAGTCCCAGTGCCACCCGCTAGTCCGGTGCTGCCCCTTAGCCGGTGCCTTAGCCCGGTGCTGCCTCTACGTCCGGGTGCTGCCCCTTGTCGGTGCCGCCCCTTAATCCAGGTGGGTTTAGTTGGGGGGTGGTCTGTGGAGGGGCTAGCGGACGGATAGTGACTAAGGTGGGGTGGGGACCACGACTGCCTGGACCAGAACCGCTCCATGGACAGACGCCCACCCAGACCCTCCCCCTAGACGCATGCTGGACCTCGAGCCAATCTTTGGGTCCTACTGGAAAGTATGTTACTCTGTTTTATTATTGAGCCAGGGTTGTTCATTTTCCTTGTTTGCAAGTGTAGCTTCTATGTTGGGCTATTCTGGGTTGTTTCATTTCTATGTGTGGTGATTGACCGTGTTTATTTCGGCGACTCCCCATCGTCGAGGTAACGAGTGACAGCTCAAACGTTATCTCTGATTGGGAGCCATATTACTGTGTGTTTTCTCACGGATGTGTGGGGTTTTTGTTCCATGTTTCTGTCAGTGTTACAGAGGACTTCCTACTCGTCATTTGTTGTTTTCGTGGTTGCTTTTATTAAATAAAGTCATCATGTTCACTCCCGCGACGCTTGGCGTATTGTCCCGCTTCTTTCAGACGATCGAAGGACATTTACTATAAGACAACTGGATGGAAAAACGCGTTTAGTGCCAGCTATACCTGAATGTACCTACCCGTTCAAAAGTTTGCGGTCTCTTAGAAATGTTCTTGTTTTCGAAGAAAAGCAATTTTTTTGTCCATTAAAATCACATCAAATTGATCAGAAATACAGTGTAGTTGTTAATGTTGTAAATGGCTATTGTAGCTGTAAATGTGCTGATTTTTAATGGAATATCTACATAAGCGTACAGAGGCCCATTATCAGCAACCATCAGTCCTGTGTTCCAAATGGCACGTTGTGTTTGCTAATCCAAGTTTATCATTTTAAAAGGCTAATTGATCATTAGAAAACCATTTTGCAATTATGTTAGCACAGCTTTTGTGAAAACTGGTTGTGCTGGGATTAAAGAAGCAATAAAACTGGCCTTGAGACTGGTTGAGTATCTGGAGTATCAGCAATTGTGGGTTCGATTGCGGCTCAAAATGGCCAGAAACAAATCACTTTCTTCTGAAACTCGTCAGTGTTCTGAGAAAATAAGAAACACAGACACTGGACAGAGGAAGATTGGAAAAAAAAGTGTTGGACGGACAGACGAATCGAAGTTTGAGGTAGAAATGCCAAAGGTCTGCAAGGCTGTATTGCTGCAATGGAGGATTATTTGACGAAAAGAAAGGTTTGAAGGACACAATTATTATTTCAATTAAAAGTCATTATTTCTAACCCCTTGTCAATGACTACATTTCCTATTCATTTTGCTATATTTCCTATTCAAACTTATTTGCATGTATGTTTTCATGGAAAACAAGGACATTTATAAGTGACCCCAAACTTTTGAATGGTAATGTATATAATATTGTGTGATCTTTTGAATTTTGTGCATAATGTTCTGATGGCCCTCAAAGCCCCTTGTGAATCTCCTGGACTGTGTACCTACGTTCACCATTAGCCTCTGAGGAGGTGATGAGGCTATTTCCCTCACTAGCTAGCTTCTCTATATGATCTTACAGTAGATGAATACTGCGCGTCCTACATGCAGTGCCATCAGCAGTATGACGGAGGTTGGAGTTACTGGTCTTGTGTTCAACCTGAGAATAAGGTTCCCATAGTAATTACTGATCCACAGTGCACCATCTGAACTTCCTTTTTCTACTGCCTCGACCTTGCATCAAAAGTTCGCTTCCATGTCCAACCCACCCCACCTCCTTTAAATTCAATCACCACAGGTTGCCATGGACACCCAAAGTACTCTCTCTGACTCAGTTGAAACACAGGTTCCCATGTTCCCATGGAGACCGGGACCTATATAGCCACAGAATTAAAAAGAACAAGATAATAACAATACTATATCTCTGTCTTTTGCCTTATACACTGTTACCATGTGCAAGCCCACTGTTGTGTACCTGTAACAGTGGATTAGAAGGCATTCTCTCAAGACAACAGGGCTATAGATCAATCAATAAGGTAATGTCCTTATTCCCTACAAACTTCCCTCAGGGAAAATATAAAGTAGCCTTCAGAGATGCACAGCATCGTTTTGGGGGTTCCTATAGTGTCTGCTGGTTGATGATGAGAAAATGTATCACTCAAAACAAACAATCCTTTTCATTATACTTCTGTTGAATCCTCAGGCCTAAATCACCCATGATGACAGTCATGATGGAATAGTGAATAGGATCATTTATGTTTTGAGTGGTAGATGAATAGTGTCCTTTTATGTTTCTGTTATGCAATTCCACTCACTTTTATTGGATTTATCCACTTAAATCTGTTTGTACGATCTCTGTCATTGTGTTTCTTTGCTGGATAAAAGAATACAAGTAGTTTGAGCCACATTATCCAACATGATGTTACACAAACTCGTAAGATTTCTATCTATGTCTCTTCCACTCAAACATAAGACCCTGACTCTTCCCCTTACTATGCAAAGCGCTTTGAGAACCTCAGTTGGTAGAAACGTGCTATATAAATCCAGCCATTGTTATTAATTATTATTATTTATGGTCAAGTCACTTTTTACGATTCTGCTTTAGCCTTGAGCAAAATGAATTAGCAAAGGTAGCATTGTAAGTCATTTAGGCTACTTTGTTCTGTTTGTTAAAATAGATTAAGACAAAAATATTATGGAAGCACTGAAGGAGTGTGTCTACCTTCTAACAACTTGTGCTACTAGCTTAGATAACATTTGTAAGGCTATGAGTTTTTCTGACCACACACTACCAGCTAAGCAGAATAATGTCCAAAGGCCCAGAGGTTTTTATTTTCCTAGTCTGGTAATGGTCAGAGAAAACTCCTGGCCCTTTATGACCATGACATTGGTTGCGTCTAAATTGCACTTCTATTCCCTATATAGTGCAGTGCTTTTTACCAGAGGATCAAAAGTATTGCACTATATGGGAATAGGTGCCATCTGCTAAATTACGTTCTACATTCCACACACATTTCCAGTATTTTCCTGCTTCCCAATCGATCTGAAACACCAAGTCAAAGAGGATCCACATGGAAATCCCACACGTAGAGTCATTTCTATTCAACAGCAGTTCTGTGGAGGAGCTGAATGCATATAGAAGGCACATCCGGTCTCACAGTATATCCTCCTCACTCCTTTCTTTTTAATCTCACCCCTCCTCCATTCTCTATTTTTTCAATCGTGAGGTGTTTTCCTCTTTGTTGTTCAATTTGTCTTGGATGTGTTCTAACTATAACAATATCTTTGGGAAGGTTTTCCTTCATGAGTGTGCCCTATGTGGGCTGAAAAAGCACAGAGGGCTCGGTATGTGTAGAGGGGATGGAGTAGGAGAGAAGAGAGATGATGCGGGCCAGACAGTGGGGCATGCCAGGAGCACAGATGTTACAAAGGGGTCACCTTTTTACAGTGTATGTAGGATCAAAGGCTTGAGCTGGAGTCTCCCCAAGCTATGTGTGTGTGTGTGTGTGTGTGTGTGTGTGCACGTGCACGCATGTGTGTGTGTGTATGATAAAGAGAATCTCCCAAGCTCCAGAGGAATGTGTGTTTGTATGATGATGACAGAGCGAGAGAGAGAGAGAGATTGAGGGAATCCATGTATCTGCATGAGAGAGAGCTTCAGCAGTGGGCACACACACCATCATGCTGCTGCAGTCTGTGCGGAGGAGTTTGAGGGGGAGTCATGGTGGCAGTCTTCCAGTCTTCCGAAGAGGAGAGTGGGAGGAGAAGAGGTCCTCCTTCAGTCGTATTCTGGAATCTCCCACTGATGTCATCTTCCTGTGTGACATCATCCATTCAGGTTCCAGGAGAAGCCCCATCATCATCAGGATATACCCTGCAGCAGAGCACATGGCTGTGAAGGAGCCATTAGCTCCCCACAGAGCGACCATAATGGAGGAGAGAGCTGAAAGTCAGTCTGAATGGTCTCATTAGCTGTACTCTTGAGTGGCGCAGTGGTCTAAGGCACTGCATCGCAGTGCTAACTGTGCCACTAGAGATCCTGTTCGAATCCAGGCTCTGTCGCAGCCGGCCGCCACCGGAAAGTCATGGGCGGCGCACAATTGGCCCAGGGTAGGGAGGGAATGGCCGGCAGGGATGTAGCTCAGTTGATAGAGCCAGGGTTGTGGGTTCGCCAGGGGTTGTGGGTTTGATTCCCATGCGGGGCCAGTAAAAAAAAAAATGTGTTCACTAACTGTAAGTTGCTCTGGACAAGAGCGTCTGCCAAATGACTAAAATGTAAATGTCTGTAGTCTCTGAAACTAGGCCAATTGCAGACCATATGAGAAACAGGAACAATCATTTACCCGTGTGGGCATTGTGAGAACAAGGCATGGGGGTAATGCTCCTCAGCAATGTGCTGTATGGCTATCCCTTTTCTCACAATCCCTTCAAAGGTGTCAAGGATAGCACATCCCTCCCCAACAGGGGAATCCTTTCAAGGGCTGCAGCTTCCGTTTGCTAGTCACACTCAGTGCAGTGAAGGGCTGTGAAGGCTATCTGAGCTCTAATGGACTGGGTCCTTTCTCGTCTTCCACAAGGTTGTTTCTTGTCTTCCACATTTCTATCAACATTTCTTTACTTCTCTTCCTTTAAAATAAAGACATTAATCTTTCCATCATAAATACTTTCCATTCCTTTAGTGAAAGACATGAAAATAAGTATTTTAACGCTTCCAACAGGTGTAATGCTTGCTTTATTACTTGAATATACACTGAGTGTACAAAACATGACAGACTGACCAGGTGAATCCAGGTTAAAGCTATGATCCTTATTGAAGTCACTTGTTAAATCGACTTTTTAAGCCTGGAGACAATTGAGACATGGATTGTGTATGTGTGCCACTCTGAGAGGGTGAATGGGCAAGACAAAATATTTAAGTGCCTTTGAACGGGGGTATGGTAGTAGGTGCCAGGCGCACCGGTTTGAGTGTGTCAAGAACTGCAATGCTGCTGGGTTTTTCACACTCACCAGTTTCCCGTGTGTGTCAAGAATGGCCCACCACCCAAAGGACATCCAGCCAACTTGACAACATTGGAGTCAAATGGGCCAGCATCTCTGTGGAACACTTTCGACACCTTGTAGAGTCCATGCCCTGACGAATTGAGGCTGTTCTGAAGGCAAAAGGGGTGAAACTCAATATTAGGAAGGTGTTTCCTAATGTTTTGTACACTTATGTATATGAGCCTTTATAATGTCTTATAATGGTATGTCTCTCTATGTAGCATCATTATGTATCGTTATGCATTTATCATGCATTATACCTGTTGGTAATTACCAAAGTATTATTTTAAATTAAATATGCTGTTGGCTAATGATAAATCACTCAATTTTGGAGCATAAGAAACACAACCATTTCTCTCTATGTTCTGTCTAATAGTTTTTGCAAATGTACTACATTATGTGACAGAACAAAATCAATAAGTACATTTTTAAAGTTTTTGGGCCAATCCTGCCTATGACATCCCAATGGAAATAAACAGTAAATGAGTTAGCTACAGTGATACAGTACATTAAGTTCAATTCAACTGTGATGACAAGCAGTAGTATCTGAGTTGTGGTTTTACCCAACAACGTGCTCTTCTAATATGTTGTTGTTATGTTGTCCAATAAAGATGGTCCTCCAGTTGGTCCATAAATAGCATGAATAAACATAGAAGCCCCTTTATTTAGTATCTCACGCATGAATTCAGCTACTTTATCTTGGCCATCGTATTGAGATGTGTAATTTTAGGACTTGTGTGCATGGTTAGATAAATAAAACTTGATCTGACAATATGATGCCTGACATAGCCTTGTCTGAGTGGGAGGGCTTTTTTTCATTTGTGGAACAGGTGGGATGAAATGGAAAAGCACAAAGAATGGAATCAATGGGGAACTCTCTTGAAAAGCCCACTATGGAAAGGGGAAATTATTTGTCTAGCATTTTTATGAACCTCTTACTGAGCCACAAGATAATGCTATTGGACTGATCTATTAAAATGGCTGCAAAGATGTTATTCACAAACCTGTCACTAAGCCAACTAGGACTGCGGGAAAAAAACAGAGTAAAAATAAAACACAGCAGCAGAGCTTCCTGGAACACTCTTGGAAAACGTAAGATAAGTGAATAGCTTGAAAGCAAATAAGTGCTACATTATGCTCATGAGTTATTATTGGACAACACGTGCACTCAAGGAAGACTAGGAGTATCCATGAGGTAACACAAGATTGTGACACTCTGGCTCTATGGACGTTTATATTGAGCCAGGGTTGTTCATTTTCATGTGTTTGGGTGTCTTTCATTTGGTGGTGTTGGGGATGGGTGAGTTTCATTTTTGTTTGTGTCAGGTGGTGATTGGTCGATGACTCCCAATCGAGGTAACGAGTGTCAGCTGTCGGCTCGTTATCTCTGATTGGGAGCCATATATTTCTGTGTGTTTTCTCCTTTGTGTTCCAAGTTAAGGTATTGTTCCAGGTTCAGTGTATTGTTACGTTAGGACTTCACATTCGTCTTTTGTTGTTTTTACGTGGTTGCTTTATAAATAAAGTCATCATGTTTACTCCACGCGCTGCGTATTGGTCCGCTCCTTCCGACGATCGTGACAGAATAACCCACCAAAAAGGGACCAAGCAGCGCGTCCAGGAGCAAGGGGTCTGGACACGGGAGTTATGGATGCCTCCTAAGGACTTTTGGACATGGGAGGAGATTCGGGCTGGAAAGGGTCCTTGGGCACAACCGGAGGAACATCATCGCCCTCGTGAAGAGCTGGAGGCAGCTGCAGCCGAGAGGAGGTGGTCTGAGGAGGAATATCACCGCCCTCGTGAAGAGCTGGAGGCAGCTGCAGCCGAGAGGAGGTGGTATGAAGAGGAAGCGCGGAGTCGAGGCTGGAAGCCCGTGGTTACTCCCCAAAACATTTTTGGGGGGCACATGGCGGGCGCCTGGGCAGCAGGAGGCTGCCACAGGGAGAAAAGGAGAGAGGGCTATCGGATTACGGGAGCCATTGGCGAGTAGAGGGAGGGAAGTTGTTGTGGCACGGCATGAGAGACCGAAGTGTGTTCCCAGTCTGGTCCGGTCCGTTCTTAATCCCCAGTTAAGGCCAGTGGTGGGTGTTCCCGGTGCGGTCCGGCCTGTTCCTACTCCACGCACCAGGTCCACGATGTGCGTCGCCAGCCGGCCTGAACTGCCCGTCTGCCCAACGCCGTCTGAACTGCCCGTCTGCCCAACGCCGTCTGAACTGCCCGTCTGCCCAACGGGCGCCTGAACTGCCCGTCTCGCCCAACGGCGCCTGAACTGCCCGTCTGCCCAACGCCCGTCCTGAACTGCCCGTCTGCCCAACGCCCGTCTGAACTGTCCGTCTGCCCAACGCCGTCCCTGAACTGCCCGTCTGTACTGAGCCTACAAAGCCGCCCGTCTGCCGCAGAGCCTTCAGAGCCGTCCGCCAGACCGGGAGCCGCTAGAGCTCTCCGCCAGACAGGATCAGCCAGAGCCTTCCGCCAGACAGGATCAGCCAGAGCCTTCCGCCAGAACAGGATCAGCCAGAGCCTTCCGCCAGACAGGATCAGCCAGAGCCTTCCGCCAGACAGGAGCAGCCAGAGCCTTCCGCCAGACAGGAGCAGCCAGAGCCTTCCGTCAGACAGGAGCAGCCAGAGCCTTCCGCTCAGACGGGATCAGCCAGAGCCTTCCGCCAGCCATGAGTGGCCAGATCCGTCAGCCAGCCATGAGCAGCCAGACCCGTCAGCCAGCCACGAGCAGCCAGATCCGTCAGCCAGCCACGAGCAGCCAGATCCGTCAGCCAGCCATGAGCAGCCAGACCCGTCAGCCAGCCATGAGCAGCCAGATCCGTCCAGCCAGCCATGAGCAGCCAGATCCGTCAGCCAGCCATGAGCAGCCAGACCCCCAGCCAGCCACGAGCAGCCAGACCCGTCAGCCAGCCATGAGCAGCCAGACCCGTCGCCAGCCATGAGCAGCCAGATCCGTCAGCCAGCCATGAGCAGCCAGATCCGTCAGCCAGCCAGCGAGCAGCCAGATCCGTCAGCCAGCCGCGAGCAGCCAGATCCGTCAGCCAGCCATGAGCAGCCAGATCCGTCAGCCAGCCACGAGCAGCCAGATCCGTCAGCCAGCCATGAGCAGCCAGATCCGTCAGCCAGCCATGAGCAGCCAGATCCGTCACCAGCCATGAGCAGCCAGACCGTCAGCCAGCCATGAGCAGCCAGATCCGTCAGCCAGCCGCGAGCAGCCAGATCCGTCAGCCAGCCACGAGCAGCCAGATCCGTCAGCCAGCCGCGAGCAGCCAGATCCGTCAGCCAGCCGCGAGCAGCCAGATCCGTCAGCCGCCAGGATCCGCCAGATCCGTCAGCCAGCCAGGATCCGCCAGAGCCGTCTAGCCAGGATCCGCCAGAGCCGTCCTGCCAGGATCCGCCAGAGCCGTCCAGCCAGGATCCGCCAGAGCCGTCCAGCAAGGATCCGCCAGAGCCTCCCAGCCAGGGGATCCGCCAGAGCCGTCCAGCCAGGATCCGCCCAGAGCCGTCCAGCCAGGATCCGCCAGAGCCGTCCCAGCCAGGATCCGCCAGAGCCGTCCAGCCAGGATCCGCCAGAGCCGTCCCCGCCAGGATCAGCCAGAGCCGTCCCCGCCAGGATCAGCCAGAGCCGTCCCGCCCAGGATCCGCCAGAGCCAGCCAGCCAGGATCCGCCATCTAGTCAGGTACTGCCCCTTAGCCCGGTGCTGCCCCTTAGTCGGTGCTGCCCCTGAGTCCGGTGCTGCCCCTGAGTCGGTGCTGCCCCTGAGTCCGGTGCTGCCCCTGAGTCCGGTACTGCCTCTAGCCGGTACTGCCCCTTAGCCGGTGCTGCCCCTTAGTCCTGTACTGCCCTTTAGTCCGGTCTGCCCGTAGTCGGTGCTGCCCCGTAGTCCGGTGCTGTCCCTTAGCCGGTGCTGCCCCTTATCCCGGTGCTGCCCCTTAGGCGATGCTGCCCCTTAGTCCGGGGTTGCCCCTTAGTCCAGGTGGGGTTAGGTGGAGGGTGGTCATTGGGAGGCTACCGAAGCAGGTTGTGACTGTGGTGGGGTGGGGATCACGACCGGGGCCAGAGCCGCCACCATGGACAGACGCCCACCCAGACCCTCCCCTAGTCCCTGATGTTGGTGCGCCCGGAGTTCGCACCTTTAGGGGGTACTGTGACACTCTGGCTCTATGGACGTTTATATTGAGCCAGGGTTGTTCATTTTCATGTGTTTGGGTGTCTTTCATTTGGTGGTGTTGGGGATGGGTGAGTTTCATTTTGTTTGTGTCAGGTGGTGATTGTTCGATGACTCCCAATCGGGAGTGTAACGAGTGTCAGCTGTCGGCTCGTTATCTCTGATTGGGAGCCATATATATTCTGTGTTTTTTCTCCTTTGTGTTCCAAGTTAAGGTATTGTTCCAAGTTCAGTGTATTGTTACGTTAGGACTTCACATTCGTCTTTTGTTGTTTTTACGTGGTTGCTTTATAAATAAAGTCATCATGTTCACTCCACGCGCTGCGTATTGGTCCGCTCCTTCCGACGATCGTGACAAAGATAGCATTTTTGAGTGATTAAAATAATTAAAAAGCTAATGGTTTGCGAAACTGTGCTACATTCTGCTCATCATTCTGCTTATAAAATATATGTGTGTGCTTCATGTGAAAAGAGTGACGAGATGTGGGCAAGTAAAGTAGATAATGAAGTTGTGATGCGAACAGCAAGCCTCTTCAAGCAAACATAAAGTTAGGAAACAGAGGGTGAGAATGGCTGATGCTGAGCCATATTCAACATAATGACTGGTTGCTAGGCATTTTGCATGTTCTGGAACCCTCTTCCTGCCACCCACCTCCCCGACAGGCACAGCAGCAGCAAATGATGACACACATGCCACAGTCTTCACCGAATACCACCTCCTTGACCTTTTAAAGCCGCTTACGCATGCACCACTCCCCAAATGTCACAGGAGGCCTGTCTTGTTGGTGAAATGTCAATGGGAGGTTGGAAAACGAAACTAAGAATAAAGCATGAGCTGGTAGATTCAAAAGTGCAGTTCCGGAAGGGAAAGTTCATTCATGGTTCTACTTACAACAGCAGGAGTGGGGTCCGCAGATGGAAATATGTCTGAATCATTACACTCCCTATCATTATCTGTCCTAGTATTAAGAATGACCTTTAAGGGAAAATGTGCAGCACTTACTGAGGGAATTCTTTAACGTACTGTACCTGTTGTCAGTCACAGTGCCACGTCAAATGACGTCTCATAGTATAATTCCTGTAGCCTGGTCCCAGATCTGTCCGTGCTATCATGTCAGCTCCTTGTCACTCATTGTCATACCAAGGAGTTGACATGATAGCACAACAGATCTGGGACCAAGCTATATTCCCTGGCTTAGCTTGACAAAATTCCATACATTGTTTCATTTCAAAACAAGTTATAGGGAACCCATCAATGTAAAAAACAAGACCTACATTTCTTAAATAACATACCAAAAAAGAGTCCCATAGTTCAACAACTTAAAACCCAATCCAAATCTAAAAAGCAAATGTGTCAGATTAATTTGTTGGTGCAAAGACATGAAAAAGTTCAATTAGGGGGTTGCTTGAGTATCCGACTGTTTAGTAAAGCACTTAACAGACTAGGAAGCTGTATGACTAATATATGCTCTGAAGCAGCGATGACTAAAACAAAGTGTATCATCTACCAATAAATCTGTGTCCTCGGAACAGAAGGGCTGTGGGAGGACGCAGGTTAATGAATTCCAGGGCGGATCACTTGCTGGCTCACTGTTGGTGGCACCTCTGGTAATTCTCCAGTGTAGTGTTCCCCCTCACAAAGTACAGTGAAGAGGGTGTGGGACGGCGCTTTGGGGAGCACCTGTGGAGGTGCGGTGGTGCTCATCTGATGGTATGGACATTCCGGCAGGAAGGGTCGCCCGCCCCCGCAGTGAAACCCCCACTATTACCATGACAATTGCGAGGACCTAGGAGTTGGGGGGCCCCGGGCGGGGCCCCAAATGCATTAGTCCGGCCCTGTTGGTATGCACAGCACCTCCTCCACTCTGCCAAACTGTCTATTGAGTACCACAGGAATGAGTCATAATACCCATAAAACCTAGTGATAAAACCCAGAAATGGTTCCAATCGTTTTCCACCATTCATTTTTCAGTAGGGATTTTAGAACTACTTCATATAAGGTCTGTTTCGCATAGGCTACCCTGGCGTGACATTTTGATTTTGAACTACGCAAATCTCTCTCAGACAAGGTCACTTTTATAAATGTATTCCCCTATAGTTACCCCCCAAAAATGAAATGTTTAATTAGCCGCTAATGTGGCTATCATACAGAATTACACATCCTATGCATAGCTTTGACGTAATCACTCAAGGCTCAGGGTGGGAAAAAACCTCCAAATTTCTCCATGCAAACTCACATCGACAAGTAGCAAGTAACCTAGCAAGTAGATTATAGCCTTTTTAGTTTCTCTTGTGTAAATAATTTATATTGTGTATTTCTCTAGCTTAGCATTTTTCAATTACTATAATTTTTTGAATGACCCTGGCCTTTGTAGCTAACTAGCTAACGTTAGATCTCTCCATTGATCAGAAGCAAGGATGGTTATGTGCTATGTAATGTATTGTAACCACTATTCCGATAAGCACATGTGCATTTTATTGGTTTCCGACCTCTGTAAGCGAGAGACGTCACTGGAGCTGTGTGATAAGGTTAAGCCCTATTTGCTAGCTGCTAACAAGCTATTTTGGTTAGGTCAAAGATCTGTGGTTAGCTAGATGCTTTTGAAAATTAGCTAGATAACCATTGACTGTAATATTTTTTTTTGTCATTTAGCAGACGCTCTTATCCAGAGCGACTTATTGTGGTCTGCTGGCCCAGTGCCCAAAATCTATGTTCCATCCCTGCATGTCAGTCCCTTTCAGAAGATGCCCCTATCACTTTGGTCCTCCTCAGTGACCTCAGGCTGAGGGTTTTAACGTTCCTCTTGAGAATTAGAACTAAGAAGTACAGTCGTATAGCTTATCGCAATACTTCACGTCTTTGAGCAAATAGTACCCTAGACTGTCCTGATCATCTAGTTGATCATTCCAGATAATTCCTCCATCCCAGCAGAAATGTCCCATCCACATAGTAGGATTTTAGATGTGCAGATAGACCAGCCCATTCTATTTTAACGTTACTATAGTCAAGTCTGTAGGTTATGGTATTTTTAATATACATTTTATTAATCAACTTAGCTAGCTAGTAAAATACACTTTTTTTTTGTCTTTCAGATGGGCGGACCGGAAACACAGTGACAACACTTTTCGGGTCTGCAGCTGCCATTTTCCGGTAGGGAAAGAGAAATGGCCCTGTGCTTACCAGAAAAGGTAGCTCATCCACCATGTGTTATGATAAACAATGCATTTTCTGTCCAGATAAAAAATGATACGGCATTGAAAAGACCCACCACTGACCAAATGTCTCTTTGTTTTCCAGTCCAACAGGAGTGCATCCCTCAGGCTATCTGGTGTATGGACATCCTGTGCCAGTGTGATCTGAGCGCAAGCGTCCAGTTGTGGAGACTACAGCACATCGAGCCTGTGGACGGACAGTTCAGTAACTCTTCAAATATGATGCAATATTATATATATATGATACAATATTGTGTAAAACATCGAATTTGTAGATGCATTGAAATGTTGACTTTACTGTATGTCCCCTTTTCCCCCATGTTTTAGACAAGAGGCGTGACATGCGGAACATCAGCCTCACCCATGAGAAGCAGTGCATGATCAATGCCACCCTCAGCAAGGAGATCTGCTGGAAGTGATGTACTCTGTCTCTCACTCTCTCTCACTCAAATCATAAAGTTAACTACATTACTTTCGCTGGCTGCTACAATTGAGCAAAACTTGTATGTAATATAACCTATTCTGTGAGCCTAGTGTGTGTGCTTATATATTTTTGGACCATAGCTTCCCTGAAAACAGGTACTGACAGGAGGAGCAATATGGAGTCTGCCAGAGGTCAATCACTCGCGCTGGATGGGGATGGTGATGGAGGCTTTGGTGGTCCACACAACGAAGAAGCATGTATTCTCTGTGATATGGAGCTGACCTTAGACCTGGTGCCAAGTAAGGATGGTCTTCACGGTAAGACCCTCACTCCTTGATAAATCCTTCGACTTTACTGCCTCTTCAATGGTAAGGTCCCTTGCACCATAGGGACACTTGACCTCCACAACTGCTGTGGTGCCCACCAGAACTGTTGGTTAAGGGCTCGTAAGTAAAGCATTTCACGGTAAGGTCTACATCTGTTGTATTCGGTGCATGTGACAAATACAATTTGATTTGATGCCTGCATGCCCCAGGTGCATGTGTGGGTACAGATAGCGATGACAGGGAGGGTAACGGTTGTTCTGGCTCAGGTTCAAGGAGACATGCCATTCCACTGAACCTGCCCCAGAGACAGTTCCCTTATGGCTACTGAAGATCCTCCTCTGTGGGCTCTCGGGACAGAGGGTTGTAGTCTTTGGCTGGATACAGGTCTTCCACTGACTGCACCTGTTTGGGCTCGGCTGGTTTCCCTCCACTCCAAATCCGTACGGCCCGATATTGTGAACCGCCAAAACAGGCTCCACGAAGACATTCCGCTTGTGGTAGAGAGAATCCCATTGGTGACCTAAGAGACCTGCCAAAGAAGGATGTTATGTTCCCACATGTTTTTCAATGCATGACTTTAAACACTGAAGAAATGCATTTGTTGTAATTAATGTGCTATACAAATTAGTTTAGATTTGATTGATGACATTACAGCTGTAGGATATTTAATCAACTATAATTTTCACATGAGGACAAGTGCAGTTTTTCCACAAACCTTTAATTGATAACTTGGGATTTCATCACTTGACATATCAATCATATGTGGGAAGGATCCTATAAATCAAGACTGTGTGAATGCATGTACCACTCCGAATAAATAAATACTGTGCCTTTGAAGATTTGTCTCTGGTAATGAAACTACAATACTGGCTGGATGTCTAAACAAAGTCAATTCTGAATGACAATAGATTTTAGATTCATTCTCATCAATGATAACATTCTAGCACTGTGTTATAATTTATCACTCATCTAAGTCTGGTATCCAGGGTAATCTGGTTAATGATTATATAATTGATTAAGTGGCTCTTGTAGAATGTTGACAGCTGTATAGAACACATTGCTAAGATGCTCAAATGTAACTTAATAGCTACACTCACCAACACAGGAATAACTTTATCCCTCATGCTGGCCCTGACCGAACCGGTAAGTTGCCCCTCACTATAGCTGGACTTCTCCACATGGCCAGACTTCTAGTGGTCTTCTCCCCTTTTTAATGCCCTTATGCTCATCCTTGAAAAATTCCATAAGGTCTGAAATAGGCACCAAAGTCGACATACTGTACAAACAATTACCTAGGCTATGTAATACAAAAATATTTTTGATCTACTGTTCTGCTTTAACTAGCTAGCTAAAGTGTAGTCAGTGGCTACCTAAGACAGAGAAAGGGGAGAAGTTCAACACTTTATTCAACTCATTTAATTACAGCACATGGATTCATCATGGATTGGGCAAAGGTCTCTGATCACGCTGGTGAACGGTAGCGACAGTGTCGGCTAGAAATGACGTGCAGGAGCTTCCTGCAGGAATTTGTAGTCTTGCTGAGGTCTTGTCTGTTGCTAATTACCATTTGAAAATATTTGAGTAAATATGATTGGCCCCCATTCTCATTGGGTCAGAGCGCTGTCAATCTGGCTCAGATTGAAGAGAAAAGTCAGTTCTAGTTTTCCCTTTGGCTGGAAGGTTTTTTGGGGCGTTGACCCGGCACTCCTGGCAGGCTAATCAATGTCTCGCAAGATCACATAATGATGAATTAGTGTTTTACATAATGATACCGAATATAATAGCATAGCATATAGGCCTATAACGTTACTGTTAGACCAAAAACACCTCATTTCTAGTGAGATTTTAGGAATGTTAGCTGAAGCTGAATGAGCCACTAGGCAGGATATATGAAGTGATTGAAACAAAATGCAAGAAAGGCTAATAGTTTGTTAACCTCTACGGATCGGGGTTCCCATTATACTGGGACAGTTGAGCTAACGTGCGCTAATGTGATTAGCATGACTGTTGTAAGTAATAGCAAACTTTCCAGGACATAGACATGTCTTATATGGGCAGAAAGCTTAGATTCTAGGTTAATTCTTAACAGCACTTTCAAATTTACAGTAGCTATTACCCGAGTGGGCGCAGCGGTCTAAGGCACTGCATCTCAGTGCTTGAGGCGTCACTACAGACCCCTGGTTCGATTCCAGGCTGTAGTCAAAACCGGCCGTGATTGGGAGTCCCACTAGGGCGCCGCACAGTTGGCACAGCGTCGTCTGGGTTTGGCCGGTGTAGGCCGTCATTCTAAATAAGAATTTGTTCTTAAGACTTGCCTAGTTGGAAATAAAGGTTACATTAAAAATAAATTAAAATTACAGTGAAAAAATACCATGCTATTGTTTGAGAAGAGTGCACAACAACAAAAAAATTTATCACGGCAACTGGTTTGATACATTCACCTCTGAAGGTAAATAATGTACTTACGTTCAGTAATCTTGCTCTGATTTGTCATCATGAGGGTCCCAGAGATAAAATGTGCATAGTTTTTGTTTGATAAAATACTTTTATATTCAAATGTAGGAACTGGATTTTTACAGTTTGAACCCTTGCTGTCTCTGGCTCCACACCCACCCGCCGGCCATCTAGATGTGTGAGAAGTTAGTCTATAATGTTTTTGATCCATCATGTAAACATTCCTGAAGTGTGTAAACTTACATTTGTATTACCATATCATTTTTGTATGTTCTTTGTCACGAGAATTTCTATCTCTAATTAAACTCAAGCTTGAATAATTCCCAGAGGTTGTAATGCTCTGGTTTTAATCATACTTAAACAAGGTCCACAACCAGCAAGAATGATCTGTATTATTTAATCATGAAACTCTCCTTAAAACACATATACCTTTATACACTGCTCCAAAAAAATAAAGGGAACACTTAAACAACACAATTAACTCCAAGTCAATCACACTTCTGTGAGAAATCAAACTGTCCACTTAGGAAGCAACACTGATTGACAATACATTTCACATGCTGTTGTGGAAATGGAATAGACAACAGGTGAAAATTATAGGCAATTAGCAAGACACCCCCAATAAAGGACTTTGGTTTTGCAGGTGGTGACCTAACCCTTCTCAGTTCTATTCTTCCTGGCTGATGTTTTGGTCACTTTTGAATGCTGAATGGATGTTTCACTCTAGTGGTAGCATGAGATGAGTCTACAACCCACACAAGTGGCTCAGGTAGTGCAGCTCATCCAGGATGGCACATCCCAATGCGAGCACTGTGGCAAGAAGGTTTGCTGTGTCTGTCGCGTAGTGTCCAGAGCATGGAGGCGCTACCAGGAACAGGCCAGTACATCAGGAACGTGGAGGAGGCCGTGAGAGGGCAACAACCCGCAGCAGGACTGCTACCTCCGCCTTTGTGCAGGAGGGAGCAGGAGAGCACTGCCAAGCCCCTGCAAAATGACCTCGAGCAGGCCACAAATGTGCATGTGTCTGCTCAAGCGGTCAGAAACAGACTCCATGAGGGTGGTATGAGGCCCGGCGTCCACAGGTGGGGGTTGTGCTTACAGCCCAACACCACGTGCAGGGCGTTGGCATTTGCCAAAACACCAAGATTGGCAAATTCGCCACTGGCGCCCTGTGCTCTTCACAGATGAAAGCAGGTTCACACTGAGCACATGTGACAGGCGCTGACAGAGTCTGAACGCCGTGACGTTCTCTCCTCAACATCCTCCAGCATGACGGTTTGGCGGTGGGTCAGTCTCATGGTGTGGGGTGGCATTTCTTTGGGGGCCCACACCCTCCATGTGCTTTCGCCAGGTAGCCTGACTGCCATTAGTACCAGATATCCTCACCCCTTGTGAGACCATATGCTGAGTGCGGGTTGGCCCTGGTTCCTCCTAATGCAAACAATGCTAGACCTCATGTGGCTGGAGTGTGTCAGCAGTTCCCTTACCCAAGAGGAAGGCATTGATGCTATGGACTGGCCCGCCTGTTCCCCAACCTGAATCCAATTGAGCACATCTGGACATCATGTCTCGCTCCATCTTGCCACGTTGCACCACAGACTGTCCAGGAGTTGGCGGATGCTTTAGTCCAGGCTGGGAGGAGATCCCTCAGGAGACCAGCCACCACCTCATCAGGAGCATGCCCAGGCATTGTAGGGAGGTCATACAGGCACGTGGAGGCCACACTACTGAGCCTCATTCTGACTTGTTTTAAGGACATTACATCAAGTTGGATCAGCCTGTAGTGTTGGTTTCCACTTTAATTTTGAGGTTACTCCAAATCCAACCTCCATGGGTTATATTTGATTTCCATTGATCATTTTGTGTAGATTTTGTTGTCAGCACATTCAACTATGTAAAGAAAAAAAGTATTTAATAAGATTATTTCATTCATTCAGATATAGGATGTGTTATTTTAGTGTTCCCTTTATTTTTTGAGCAGTGTATATGCCTTCACACAAAAGGAACTTTGCTCAGTTCACCTTTAGGCGGCCTGTAAATTTCCACAGTATAGAATGTTTTAATTGGACAGCTTCTAAGTCTCTTTTCTCCTGGAATGTCTGTCTCCTTGATTTCTAACCCCCTCCGGTTAGTGGGTTTACACTACATTATAACTCCTAACACAGTTCACACATTTCTCCATTATTTGGGGTGAAATCCTTTAGTCATTATTTTTCAAAATACAAATTAATCTATCAATCCACCCTTTGACAAAAATGTTTCACACTGAGATATGTATTTACAAGCATGATTAATAACCTCAGAGAATAGCTCTATTATTTACTTCCAACCATAGAACATTCTTCTTGAGATTTTCCTATACCTTCATACGTCAAACCAATAAATGGCTTTCATCCAATTGCGGTCTTTCAGGAGTCGTCCCTCGTTCTCCACCAAGCCTGGAGGATCGTATTTCACATTCCACTGGTCAGAGTCCGGAGTGAGTCCATATCTCATCATCTGTTGAGGCTGCCATGCTCCAACACCTTGCTCACCAACCCTCGGACAGGGAATAAGACACAACCACATAATACAAGCATACAGCCTGGCGATGGCTGCCTTTAAGATGGTGGCTGCTATGGTTTTCTTTTTGCCAAACATTTCATCAACCCTATCAAAGATGTGTGCCTCCTGAGTTCTCAGCCCATTCTTCATAGAGCAGTCAATCCTGCAAGAGCTCTGGTGACCTACATCCGGTGCGGTGTTGTTGGGGATAAATGTGCAACATGTATTCTATAACACACGCCCCTTTCTGCTGATCTAGAGCCAACCTATTTTCCCAAGTCATGAGTGAGGTGAGGCGGATAATTGTTCAACGATCCCTTTACTGCATCCCTAGTCTGCCAATAAATCGTTTGTTGGTTGTAATAATATATTAATCCAATCCACATCTTTGTTTATTGTCTGAAAGTTGTAGTAAACCCTTCCCTACTTGTTTCATAGCTTTGTATTCATCCGGTACCCCCCTTGGTATCTCAAATCATTATTTTCTTTAAATAGGGCTATTCTCCTTCTTGTCAAAACTCCTCCTATTGTCTGTTTAACCCTTTCCTTGGTTCCTGGTGACTAATTCTATCTAGCTGAAACAGTAGAACCAGCTGTACCACCCTTTTTGGCATTTCTGCCTTATACTGCCTTTACTGGCACCGCCTACCACACATCGGTTACAGGGGCTGTAAGGTTCAGAATTATCTCCTGTGCTTCCAACTTAAGTCAGTCACATTACTACTATCTCCAATTGATAATTGGTGATGTCTTTGTTTCTCTTACCCCCATCTGGATGTCCAGCTCATAGCAGCTCATTGCATTAATTTAGTTTCAAATACCACATTTGTTGAACAAATCCAAAACCTACATAAAGTTGGTGCTATCCCATCAACCAAATATTTACACCCCCTACATTCTACCTTATACCACAAATACATTTCACCTAACATTCAAATAACCCCATAACATTTTAATTACCTACTCCTCATATTCATGCTACAATATG
>NW_025538087.1:0-23334 GCF_020615455.1 Coregonus clupeaformis | reverse complement strand
ACACACACAAACACTGGACACACACACACACACACACACACACACACACACACACACACTGGACACACACACACACACATACTGAACACACACACACACTGGACACACAATGACACACACTGGAAACACAAACACACTTGATACACACACACTGTACACACTCACACACACACACTGAACACACACACACCGGACAAACACACACTGGATACACACACAC
Organism: Coregonus clupeaformis; assembly: GCF_020615455.1. NCBI lineage: Eukaryota > Metazoa > Chordata > Actinopteri > Salmoniformes > Salmonidae > Coregonus > Coregonus clupeaformis. The sequence goes on along the minus strand of NW_025538087.1, from coordinate 23,114 downwards.
ACACAGGACACACACACACTGATCACACACACACACACTGGACACACACAGGACAAACACACCCACACACTGGACACACACACACACAATGGACACACACACACTCTGGCACACACACACACTGGACACACACACACACACACTGAACACACACACACTGGACACACACACACTGGACACACACACTGGACACATACACACACACACACACACACACACACACACACTGGACAAACACACACACACTGGACAAACACACACACACACACAGGACACACACTCATACACACTGGTCACACACTCATACACACTGGACACACACACATACACACTGGAAACACACACAGGACACACACATACACACTGGACACACACACACCTGACACACACACACACACACAGGACACACACACACACACACACACTGGACACACACACTCACACACACTGGACACACACACACACACCTGACACACACACACACACACAGGACACACACACACACTGGACACACACACACACACACTGGACACACACACTCACACACACTGGACAAACACACACACACCTGACACATACACACAGGACACACATGCACACACACTGGACACACACACTTGACACACACACACACACACACACTGGACACACACACTGGACACACACAATCACTGGACACACACACTGGACACACACACATACGCTGGACACACACACACACGCACTCACACATGGACCCACACACATACACACTGGACACACACACACACTGGACACACACACACACACTGAACACACACACACACAGGACACACACAAACACAATGGACACACACACACACACACACACTGGACACACACACTCACACACACTGGACACACACACACACACTGGACACACACACACTGGACACACACACTCACACACACTAGACACACACACATACGCTGGACACACACACACCTGACACACACACACATAGGACACACACACAGGACACACACACACACACTGGACACACACACACACACTGGACACACTCACACACACACACACACTGGACACACACACTCACACACACTGGACACACACACACACTGGACACACACACATACACACATACACACTTACACACACACACACACACACACACACACACACACACTGGACACACACACTCACACACACTGGACACACACAAACACATACACACACTGGACGCACACACTGGACACACACACATACGCTGGACATACACACACTGGACACACACACACACACACTCACACTGGACCCACACACATACACACTGGACACACACACACACGACACACACACATACACACTGGACACACACACCTGACACACACACACACTGGACACACACACACACACACACACTGGACACAAACACACACACTGGACACACACACTCACACACACTGGACACACACTGGACACACACACACACACACACACACACTGGACACATTTCCATGTGTTGGATTTTGATGAAAGGAAATCCCATATAGCCTACTGGACAGGACTTTGCTATGGCATCTTCTGTTTGGGTGTCTCAGGTCAGGTCTGAGCCATGATCAGAATGTGTCTCTGTGTCTATTTCTAGCCCTGCCATTTCTACCTGTCCTGATCTAGTGTTTCACCCCTGACCTCCTCACACCGTCTCACTGTCCATGTCTGCTTTTAGCTCCCACCTCTACTTCACTGTGTTATAATGGACCTTATGCTTGTTATGTCACCTCTGTAACCAGTTATCAAACATACTGACCTTTCTGACCCTATCCCATGGCCCTACTTTCTACAACTGAACATTTAAATTCCTCTATGAGTTTTGTTTAGTGTCCATTTACTTATGTATGTATTTGTTGTATATTGGGGGTTGTGCTGCAGAGCATCATGTGGGTTTGTATGTATTGAGATGATCACGTTCCAGATAAATGGTTGAACTGATTCCTGTCTCCTGTCTCATCATTATTGAATTGTTATACAGGCGTTGGTTATAAAACCCACGAGACATAACAACAGATTGGTGATGAGTAAGTCTGAATCTACAGGAACTATTCTGTCTGGAAGAAGTGGGTTTTTACAACTGTTTAAAACTGTTATTTTCTGTGGTACAGTCTAGGCTAATGTTAGCACAGTGTATTGCTAGCAGAGGCAAGTGCATAGTCGAGCCAGCTAAGAAAGAGAGTTAACCAGTGGTGTAAAGTAATTAAGTAAAAAATACTTTAAGTACTACTTAAGTAGTTTTTGGGGGTATATGTACTTGACTTTACTATTCATATTTTTGACTCTTTTACTTTTACTTCACTACATTCCTAAAGAAAATAATATACTTTTTACTCCATACATTTTCCCCTGACACCCAAAAGTACTCGTTACATTTTGAATGCTTAGCATGACAGGAAATGGTCCAATTCACACACTTATCAAGAGAACATCCCTACTGCCTCTGATCTGGGGGACTCAGTAAACACAAATGCTTTGTTTGTAAATTGTCTGAGTGTTGGAGTGTGCTTCTGGCTGAACGTAAATTTAAAAAACAAGAAAATCGTCTGGTTTGCTTTATGTAAGGAATTTGAAATGATTTATACTTGTACTTTTACTTTTGATACTTTAGTATATTTTAGCAATTACATTTACTTTTGATACTTAAGTATATTTAAACCCAAATACTTTTAGACTTTTACTCAAGTAGTATTTTACTGGGTGACTTTCACTTTTAATTGAGTCATTTTCTGGTAAGGTATTTTTACTTTTACTCAAGTATGACAATTGGGTACTTTTTTCCACCACTGGAGTTAACATCGTCATGGACGGCAGAAAAGGACTCGAGACGGATATCGGAGTGGGAAAACAATGTGATTAAAAGGGGAGGTATATAAAGTGATTAAAGGAAAGGACTTGTATTCAACTTCAAATTCAATTGATTGGACATGATTTGGAAAGGCACACACCTGTCTACATAAGGTCCCACAGTTGACAGTGCATGTCAGAGCAAAAACCAAGCCATGAGGTCGAAGGAATTGTCCGTAGAGCTCCGAGACAGGATTGTGTCGAGGCACAGATCTGGGGAAGGGTACCAAAACATTTCTGCAGCATTGAAGGTCCCCAAGAACACAGTGGCCTCCATCATGCTTAAATGGAAGATGTTTGGAACCACCAAGACTCTTCCTAGAGCTGGCCGCCCGGCCAAACTGAGCAATCGGGGGAGAAGGGCCTTGGTCAGGAGGTGACGAAGAACCCGCGAAGAACCCGATGGTCACTCTGACAGAGCTCCAGAGTTCCTCTGTGGATATGGGAGAACCTTCCAGAAGGACATCTCTGCAGCACTCCACCAATCAGGCCTTTATGGTAGAGTGGCCAGACGGAAGCCACTCCTCAGTAAAAGGGCACATGACAGCCCGCTTGGAGTTTGCCAAAAGGCACCTAAAGGACTCTCAGACAATGAGAAACAAGATTCTCTGGTCTGATGAAACCAAGATTGAACTCTTTGGCTTGAATGCCAAGCGTCACGTCTGGAGGTAACCTGGCACCATCCCTACGGTGAAGCATGGTGGTGGCAGCATGCTGTGTGGATGTTTTTCAGTGGCAGGGACTGGGAGACTAGTCAGAATCGAGGGAAAGATGAACAGAGCAAAGTACAGAGAGATCCTTGATGAAACCTGCTCCAGAGCGCTCTGGACCTCAGACTGGGGTGAAGGTTCACCTTCCAACAGGACAAGGAGCCTAAACACACAACCAAGACAATGCAGGAGTTCTAAAAACCCATAACTTTGTCATTATGGGATGTTGTGTGTAGATTGATGAGTAAAAAAAAAACAATTTAATCAATTTTAGAATAAGGCTGAAAATGTGGAAAAAGTCAAGGGGTCTGAATACTTTCCGAAAGCACTGTGTAACTATGTGTGCTCGATTGTATACACCTGTCAGTAACGGGTGTGGCTGAAGTGGCAGAATCCACTCATTTGAAGAGTGTCCACATACTTGTGTATATTATGTTAATTATTTATGCATAGTCACTTTAACTCTACCCACATGTACATATTACTTCAACTACCTCAACTAGCCGGTGTCCCCGCACATTGACTCTGCACCGGTACCCCCCTGTATATATAGCCTCCCTACTGTTATTTTATTTTACTTCTGCTCTTTTTTTCTCAACACTTTTTTGTTGATGTTTTATTTTACTTTTTTTCTAAAAGAAATAAATGCACTGTTGGTTAAGGGCTGTAATTAAGCATTTCACTGTAATGTCTGCACCTTTTGTATTCAGCGCATGTGGCCAATAAAATTTGATTCGATTTGATTTGATATATAGTGTATTTCCCTGGGATATTACTCAGGTCCCACCAGTCCAGTTATGCTAATCTGGCGCCATCCTGTGGACTGCTGGGAACACAACTTCAACTCCATTACATTCAATGTATCCCACAAAGTGCCACTTGGCTGGACAAAGCAGTCTGAATGGAAATCAGGTCCATATATGAATACAGGCAGACACACAGCCTTACATGTCATATCACTGAGTCTCAGTTTAAATCACGGTTTAAACATAACAAGTCATTGCAAGTGAAACCATTTCTCAATTAGGTTTTAGGTTTTATTCACACCAAAGAAAAGAAGTGAAAGACAAACACTGCAGATAAATAAACAGGTAAAAAACGGTGTTCAGGTGAGGATGGGAAGCTCAAAAGGGCTGATATGAAAACCACACCACAAATAAAAGTAAAAAAAAAAACGTTTGTTCAATCAGTTACACAAAACATATTAATTTTAATTATACATGATATACAGTGGTTTGCGAAAGTATTCACTCCCCTTGGTATTTTTCCTATTTTGTTACCTTACAACCTGGAATTAAAATAGATTTTTTGGGTGTTTGTATCAATTGATTTACACAACATGCCTACCACTTTGAAGATGCAAAATATTTTTTATTGTGAAACAAACAAGAAATAAGACAAAAAACGGAAAACTTTAGCGTGCATAACTATTCACCCCCCCAAAGTCAATACTTTGTAGATCCACCTTTGCAGAAATTACAGCTACAAGTCTCTTGGGGTATGTCTCTATAAGCTTGGCACATCTAGCCACTGGGATGTTTGCCCATTCTTCAAGGCAAAACTGCTCCAGCTCCTTCCAAGTTGGATGGGTTCTGCTGGTGTACAGCAATCTTTAAGTCATACCACAGATTCTCAATTGGATTGAGGTCTGGGCTTTGACTAGGCCATTCCAAGATATTTAAATGTTTCCCCTTAAACCACTCAAGTGTTGCTTTCGCAGTATGCTTAGGGTCATTGACCTGCTGGAAGGTGAACCTCCGTCCCAGTCTCAAATCTCTGGAAGACTGAAACAGGTTTCCCTCAAGAATTTCCCTGTGTTTAGCGCCATCCATCATTCCTTCAATTCTGACCAGTAAGAGTTGATATATCATGTAGATTAAACACAGTGGAGAAACATTTTAGAACCGCTCAGAGAGGTATTCATCTACAGGACTGGGACACTGTAAAACCACTCAGAGAGGTATTCATCTACAGGACTGGGACACTGTAGAACCACTCAGAGAGGGATTCATCTACAGGACTGGGACTCTGGAGAACCACTCAGAGAGGTATTCATCTACAGGACTGAGACACTGTAGAACCACTCAGAGAGGTATTCATCTACAGGACTGGGACACTGTAGAACCACTCAGAGAGGTATTCATCTACAGGACTGGGACACTGTAAAACCACTCAGAGAGGTATTCATCTACAGGACTGAGACACTGTAAAACCACTCAGAGAGGTATTCATCTACAGGACTGGGACACTGGAGAACCACTCAGAGAGGTATTCATCTACAGGACTGAGACACTGTAAAACCACTCAGAGAGGTATTCATCTACAGGACTGGGACACTGTAAAACCACTCAGAGAGGTATTCATCTACAGGACTGAAACACTGTAAAACCACTCAGAGAGGTATTCATCTACAGGACTGAGACACTGTAAAACCACTCAGAGAGGTATTCATCTACAGGACTGGGACACTGTAGAACCACTCAGAGAGGTATTCATCTACAGGACTGAGACACTGTAGAACCACTCAGAGAGGTATTCATCTACAGGACTGGGACAATGTAGAACCGCTCAGAGAGGTATTCATCTACAGGACTGGGACACTGGAGAACCACTCAGAGAGGTATTCATCTACAGGACTGGGACACTGTAGAACCACTCAGAGAGGTATTCATCTACAGGACTGGGACACTGTAGAACCACTCAGAGAGGTATTCATCTTCAGGACAGAGACACTGTAAAACCACTCAGAGAGGTATTCATCTACAGGACTGGGACACTGTAAAACCACTCAGAGAGGTATTCATCTACAGGACTGGGACACTGTAAAAAACCACTCAGAGAGGTATTCATCTACAGGACTGAGACACTGTAGAACCACTCAGAGAGGTATTCATCTACAGGACTGGGACACTGCAGAACCACTCAGAGAGGTATTCATCTACAGGACTGGGACACTGTAGAACCACCTCAGAGAGGTATTCATCTATAGGACTGGGACACTGTAGAACCACTCAGAGAGGTATTCATCTACAGGACTGGGACACTGTAGAACCACTCAGAGAGGTATTCATCTACAGGACTGGGACACTGTAGAACCACTCAGAGAGGTATTCATCTACAGGACTGGGACACTGTAGAACCACTCAGAGAGGTATTCATCTACAGGACTGGGACACTGGAAAACCACTCAGAGAGGTATTCATCTACAGGACTGGGACACTGGAAAACCACTCAGAGAGGTATTCATCTACAGGACTGGGACACTGTAGAACCACTCAGAGAGGTATTCATCTATAGGACTGAAACACTGTAGAACCACTCAGAGAGGTATTCATCTACAGGACTGAGACACTGTAGAACCACTCAGAGAGATATTCATCTACAGGACTGGGACACTGTAGAACCACTCAGAGAGAGGTATTCATCTACAGGACTGGGACACTGTAGAACCACTCAGAGAGGTATTCATCTACAGGACTGGGACACTGTAGAACCACTCAGAGAGGTATTCATCTACAGGACGGAGACACTGGAGAACCACTCAGAGAGGTATTCATCTACAGGACTGACACTGTAGAACCACTCAGAGAGGTATTCATCTACAGGACTGGGACACTGTAGAACCACTCAGAGAGGTATTCATCTACAGGACTGGGACACTGTAGAACCACTCAGAGAGGTATTCATATACAGGACTGGGACACTGGAGAACCACTCAGAGGGGTATTCATCTACAGGACTGGGACACTGGAGAACCACTCAGAGAGGTATTCATCTACAGGACTGGGACACTGTAGAACCACTCAGAGAGGTATTCATCTACAGGACTGGGACACTGGAGAACCACTCAGAGAGGTATTCATCTACAGGACTGAGACACTGTAGAACCACTCAGAGAGGTATTCATCTACAGGACTGGGACACTGGAGAAACCACTCAGAGGTATTCATCTACAGGACTGGGACACTGTAAAACCACTCAGAGAGGTATTCCATCTACAGGACTGGGACACTGTAAAACCACTCAGAGAGGTATTCATCTACAGGACTGGGACACTGTAAAAACCACTCTAGAGAGGTATTCATCTGCAGGACTGAGACACTGGAGAACCACTCAGAGAGGTATTGATCTACAGGACTGGGTGGGTATTATTAGTCTGTTCTGAGTAGAAATGGATATAAACTGTGATTAAAACACAAAAACAGCGAGTTTAGTGCCCAGATTCTGACACTTATCTCCAAGAAGAGAATTCCCATTTATAGTTATTTTGATACTACACGCAAAGGGGTTCTTCATTTGTCCCCATAGGAAAATCCTTTTTTTGTTTCAGGTAGAACCCTTGGGTGGTGAAAAAGGTTCTACTTAGAACCTTTTAGTGGTGAAAGGGTTCCACTTGTAACAAAAAATGTTTATTTTCAGAGGGTTCTGAATTTAATTGAAGAAACATTATGGTTCTAGGTAGCGCCTTCTTTTAGTGTAGTCTGAGCTTAATTTATAGAACATGACTTTTCCTGTTGATTCTTCTGCTCCAAGTCTTTCTCTAGTTCAGAGTTCTTCTGCTTCAAGTCTTCATACGTTTTCTCTAGCTCAGAGTTCTTCTGCTTTAAGTCTTCAGAAGTGTTCTCTAGCTCAGAGTTCTTCTGCTTTAAGTCTTCAGAAGTGTTCTCTAGCTCAGAGTTCTTCTGCCTTAAGTCTTCAGAAGTGTTCTCTAGCTCAGAGTTCTTCTGCTTTAAGTCTTCAGAAGTTTTCTCTAGCTCAGAGTTCTTCTGCTTTAAGTCTTCAGAAGTTTTCTCTAGCTCAGAGTTCTTCTGCTTTTAAGTCTTCAAGTGTTCTCTAGCTCAGAGTTCTTCTGCTTTAAGTCTTCAGAAGTGTTCTCTAGCTCAGAGTTCTTCTGCTTCAAGTCCTTAGAAGTTTTCTTTAAATTCAGAGTTCTCCTGCTTCTAAGTCTATATCGATGTTTCTGTTCTGTTGCTCTAGCTCATATATCCTCCTCAATAGTTTGTCAGAATTCTCCTCAGCAGAATCTTCTTCCACTTTAATAACTTGCATCTTCATCTTTTTACAGAAGCTCCCCCGTTCCTCCTCCTCCTCCTCCTCCTCCTCCTCCTCCTCCTCTTCCTCCTCCTCCTCCTCCTAGTGTCACTTTCCTAAGCGTTGCCATGGTGGCCTTTGTGTCCCCCTGTCTCCAGTGACCTCGACCAGGATGTGTGTTTGCATTGTTGGGACGGTGTAGTGTCGCCTGACGTGGCTCTCACAGTAGGAGGCAGTGTAGCTCAGACAGTCTAATGTCTCTTCAAGCCTCTGGCTGGTTAGATATCAGTCAGACAGTCTAATGTCTCTTCAAGCCTCTGAGCTGGTTAGATATCAGTCAGACAGTCTAATGTCTCTTCAAGCCTCTGGGCTGGTTAGATATCAGTCAGACAGTCTAATGTCTCTTCAAGCCTCTGGGCTGGTTAGATATCAGTCAGGAGGAGGCAGTGCAGGTCAAACAGTCTAATGTCTCTTCAAGCCTCTGAGCTGGTTAGATATCAGTCAGACAGTCTAATGTTTCTTCAAGCCTCTGGGCTGGTTAGATATCAGTCAGACAGTCTAATGTCTCTTCAAGCCTCTAGGCTGGTTAGATATCAGTCAGACAGTCTAATGTCTCTTTCAAGCCTCTGGGCTGGTTAGATATCAGTCAGACAGTCTAATGTCTCTTCAAGCCTCTGGGCCGGTTAGATATCAGTCAGACTGTCTAATGTCTCTTTCAAGCCTCTGAGCTGATTAGATATCAGTCAGACAGTCTAATGTCTCTTCAAGCCTCTGGGCTGGTTAGATATCAGTCAGACAGTCTAATGTCTCTTCAAGCCTCTGGGCTGGTTAGATATCAGTCAGACAGTCTAATGTCTCTTCAAGCCTCTGGGCTGGTTAGATATCAGTCAGACAGTCTAATGTTTCTTCAAGCCTCTGGGCTGGTTAGATATCAGTCAGACAGTCTAATGTCTCTTCAAGCCTCTGGGCTGGTTAGATATCAGTCAGACAGTCTGATGTCTCTTCAAGCCTCTGGGCTGGTTAGATATCAGTCAGACAGTCTAATGTCTCTTCAAGCCTCTGGGCTGGTTAGATATCAGTCAGACAGTCTAATGTCTCTCCAAGCCTCTGGGCTGGTTAGATATCAAGTCAGACAGTCTAATGTCTCTTCAAGCCTCTGGGCTGGTTAGATATCAGCCAGACAGTCTAATGTCTCTTCAAGCCTCTGGGCTGGTTAGATATCAGTCAGACAGTCTAATGTCTCGTCAAGCCTCTGGGCTGGTTAGATATCAGTCAGACAGTCTAATGTCTCTTCAAGCCTCTGGGCTGGTTAGATATCAGTCAGACAGTCTAATGTCTCTTCAAGCCTCTGGGCTGGTTAGATATCAGTCAGGAGGAGGCAGTGCAGGTCAGACAGTCTGGTCAGTCAGTAACACAATCTCGTGGAAACAGACATTAAACATTTATATTATGGCTGTACACTATTGGCTGGTTTCCCATAAAACTGATTAAGCCTTGTCCTATAAAGTAGAAACAATGTTGATTCAACCAGTTCATGTCCTTTGGGAACTGTCAAATCGCAAGAATTTCCATCGTGTCCGTGTTGCTGAATCCGCTTGTTTTTGTAGTGAGTGCATACATTTTCATACCTCCGCTTGTAGGCTACTTGACTGTTTGTTTGTTTACCTATCATGTGGAAAGTCACTACTGACCATATCAACTGCGATGGTTGGCTATAGCTACAGTATATATATTTGGGAGCAGGATAACGTTCAGTGGTTGGCTATAGCTACAGTATATATATTTGGGAGCAGGATAACGTTCAGTGGTTGGCTATAGCTACAGTATATATATATGGGAGCAGGATAACGTTCAGTGGTTGGCTATAGCTACAGTATATATTTGGGAGCAGGATAACGTTCAGTGGTTGGCTATAGCTACAGTATATATATTTGGGAGCAGGATAACGTTCAGTGGTTGGCTATAGCTACAGTATATATATTTGGGAGCAGGATAACGTTCAGTGGTTGGCTATAGCTACAGTATATATATGTTAGGGAGCAGGATAACGTTCAGTGGTTGGCTATAGCTACAGTATATATATTTGGGAGCAGGTTAACGTTCAGTGGTTGGCTATAGCTACAGTATATATACATGCTGGACACACACACACACACAATGGACACACACAGGAGACACACACACTGGACACACAAACACTAGACACACACTGGACACACACACACACTGGACACACACACACATATTGGACACACACACACACACTGGACACACACACACACACTGGATACACACACACACACACACTCACACATCTTCCTATAATAGTGAGGACCTTGACACAGGACCTTCAAATGAGGACCATCATTTCTAGAATTGGAACAAACATACACCTCATTCCAGCACTAAGTGTCCAACAAACACAGACATCATCTTCAACACCTGATAAACTCCAATGAACAAATAGACATGCAGGGCACCAGTCTAGTGAGGACCAGTTGCTAGGCAGTTTCGGATCCAGTCCAGAACAGCTTCTATCCCAGTTCTATTGCCTGTTAAATCAAGCAACCTAAACTGTTTCATCATACTTTTAGAACATGACTGAACATTTTTTCCCTTTTATGATCTTTTACCACTTTAGCTCTTTTTATTGATGTTTCTTATGATATATTTTACTGTTTGTGTGTACTATTCACAGGAGGTTGGTGGGACCTTGGTTGGGAGGACAGGCTTGTAACTGGCTGGATGGATTGAGTGGAATGGTATCAAATACATCAAATACATGGTTTCCATGGTTTCCATGTGTTTGATGCCATTTGATTGGCTCCAGTTCCAGCCATTATTATGAGCCGTCCTCCCTCAGCAGCCCACTGGTATGTACTGTCCTATATGAGCTCCAACAAGGAATTACAATGTATGTATTACTTTTAATACCTGCAAATGGGCAAATAAACTACTTGAACTCCTTATGAGTGTCTGCAGCCGACTAGGCTGTTGCCGATCTGACAAGATGCCATCTGACATTACAGGAATATTCTGCAAATGTTGATGAATCCACCCAAAACAACATGTAGTCTTTCCCCTAGACTCCCATGAAGTTATAGTGTGACGTTATGAGTTGACGCTAAGGTAACATACTCAGAACATACTGCACTTTGTTTTGATACTGTTTTTAGATGTATCCTCTGTTTAAAAATGTAAACTCTTACAATAACACCGTTGAAATACCAATGTGATAATTTGTTGTATATATTTTATGTTGAAAAACAAATTGTACTGGATGTATTAGTACTTTTTAATAAAAAAGCACGTTAATTGTCAAAACAATTTTGTTATCGATTTTACATTGTCCTCTCCCAGTCACAGGTTGACGTTTTGTCATGAATCTTGCCCTGGAGGCAGAACTGCACAATTTCCTCTAGATATGCCAGCTGCATAGTCAAAATTGGCTATATCGTAAACATTTGTGGAAAATAATTGTGTTTTATGGTCTTAATTTAAGGTAAGGATTAGCAGTGAGGTTAAGGTTAGCATTAAAATCAGATATTATTACTTTATGCCTGTGCCAGCTAGTGACCACTAGAATCCATCAATGTATCATTATTGTGCAATTTACACTAAGTGGACAAAACATTAAGGACACCTGCTCTTTCCATGACAGACTGAGCAGGGTGAATCCAGGTGAAAGCTATGATCCCTTATTGATGTCACTTGTAGATGTAGGGGACGGGACAGTTGGGGGGGGTTCTATGGGGAAAGCTAGTGGGGGTGGTTTCTCTGAGGGTCTGTTTACTGTGTTTGGTTTTTGTTTCTGCTGCCGACAGGTTTTATTTTTAATTTGTACATGCTTAAGATGTTTTATTTGAAATGCTCTTGGATATAAATGTCAGGAAACGATCTTGGGAATCAGTCAGATGTTAAAGGTGTCACATTAGTCTTGTGTTAGTGTGTGTGTGTCCTGTGTGTGTGGGTCCAGTGTGTGTGTGTGTGTGTGTGTGTGTGTGTGTCCAGTGTGTGTGTGTCCAGTATGTGTGTGTGTGTGTCCTGTGTGTGTTGGTCAGTGTGTGTGTGTGTGTGTGTGTGTGTGTGTGTGTGTGTGTGATCAGTGTGAGTGTGTGTCCAGTATTCAATATGGTGTTCAATATTAGTACACACACTGGACAAACGCACACACACTGGACACATACACACACACACACACACACACACTGGACACACACACACACTGGACAAACACACAAATACTGGACACACACACACGGGACAAACACACACACACTCACACACTGGACAGACAAACAGAGTGGACACACACACACACACACAATGGACACACACACACACACACACAGGACACACACATACACACTGGACACACACACACACACTGGACACACACACAGAGTGGACACACACACACACAGGACACACACATACACACACTGGACACACACATACTGGACACACACACACACACTGGACATACACACACACGCACTGGACACACTCACACTGGACACACACACACACACCTACACACACCTACAGGACACACACATCTACTAGACACACACTGGACTCACACACACACACACTGGACACACACACACACACACACACACACACTGGACACACACATACACACTGGACACACACACACACACTGGACACGCACACACACTCACACACAATGGACACACAGACACACTCACACACACTAGACACACGCACTGGACACACACACACACACTGGACACACACACAGACTGGACACACGAACACACACACTGGACACACACACACACACACACACACTGGACACACACACTCACTCACTCACTCACACTGGACACACACACACACACACACCGTACACACACACACACACACACTGGCCCCACACACACACACAAAGGAATTACACAGAGTGGAAACAAACACACACACACACACTGTACACACACACACTGGACACACACAAAGTTATATGCTGACTGTGTGTGTGTGTGTGTGTGTGTGGGGGGGGATGTGCACGGTCAAGGGCACTAGCGCAAAAGGGGTATGGTATTTAAGCACTTGAAATCACTTGGTGCTGACATAATTTAATTGCAAAAAAACACACATAAAAGCCACGGTGCAGCGGCATCTGAGATCCAACTGGATTTCTCAAATTGATCAATCACCCTTCTCCTCCAAAGCTAGAGGTGTTGCTATTCTCTTTGGTAAAAACCTCCCTTTTCAACTCTCCTCCATGTCCACAGACTGAGATGGTAGGTAAATCATAGTATCAGGGATCATGAACTCTTTCTCTGTCACCCTGTTGAACGTCTATGGCCCAAACATTAACCACCCTGAACTCTTTCTCTGTCACCCTGTTGAACGTCTATGGCCCAAACATTAACCACCCTGAACTCTTTCCCTGTCACCCTGTTGAACGTCTATGGCCCAAACATTGACCACCCACATTTCTTTCCTAATGTTTTTGATTTGCTCCCAGATCTTAGTACCACTGATCTAATAATCGGAGGCCATTTTAATTGTTACCTTGAATCTGTATCTTGACAGACTGTCTACACGTACTCCACCAAATATCACCTCTGTCCAGGTTGTAAATAATCTAATCTAATCCAGGAATCTAGTGGACATCTGGACACTGCAACATCCCACAGACAGACTACTCATTCATCTCTTAATAATCTAATCTAATCCAGGAATCTAGTGGCATCTGGAGACTGCAACATCCCACAGACAGACGACTCATTCATCTCTTAATAATCTAATCTAATCCAGGAATCTAGTGGCATCTGGAGACTGCAACATCCCACAGACAGACGACTCATTCATCTCTTAATAATCTAATCTAGTCCAGTAATCTAGTGGACATCTGGAGACTGCAACATCCCACAGACAGACTACTCATTCTACTCTTAATAATCTAATCCAGGAATCTAGTAGACATCTGGAGACTGCAACATCCCACAGACAGACTACTCATTCATCTCTTAATAATCTAATCTAATCCAGGAATCTAGTGGACATCTGGAGACTGCAACATCCCACAGACAGACTACTCATTCATCTCTTAATAATCTAATCTAATCCAGGAATCTAGTGAACATCTGGAAACTGCAACATACCACAGACAGACTACTCATTCTACTCATGTTCACAAGTCTTATTCTACAATCCACTACTTCCTAATAGATTCCAAATTGATCCCCAATGTGCTCCATTCCAAATACCATGGCATCTTAATAAGTGACCACAGTCCAATTATGTTGTCCCTCAATCTTTCTTTACCAAAACAGAATTACAGTTGGTGTTTTAACCCCTCCTTGCTCACAGACCAAGCATTCATTGACTGCGTGACAGCCAAGTTGAATGAGTTCCTCAAGACTAATGACACAGGAGTGGTATCTGATTCTACACTATAGGAACCTTTTCAAGTGGTTATGAGAGGTCATATTATTTCATAGGAGTCTGCCATAAAACAAAAGGGAATGACATGTGACTGGAGGAGATCGCCTGCCCAACATCCTCTATTCTGACCAACAGAGACAAATCCAGTCCCTTTGAACTACCTAGATCTGTCCAGCAGGGTTGCCCACTCAGTCCTCTGTCTTCGCTGTCTCCCTTGAACCCCTGGCGATACAAATAAGGGATCATCCCTAATATCCAAGGTCTTAAAGTAGGAAACATAGAAAGCATAATTTCGTTATATGCAGACGATGTGCTTTTATACCTCTCAGACCCAGTAGCCTCTGTCCCCTAACCTACTAGACTTAATCAATTCATTTGGCAAACTATCTGGAAATTCAATACATTGGGGAAAAAGTGACCTCATGTGTATCTCAGATAATTTTACAACAAGTGAGCTAGAGAGGATACCATTTAAAGTGGTGCATGATCACTTAACTTACCTGGGACTAAACCCAAAGCTCATCTGTAAAGAGTATTTTTCTCCAACTACACAGAGGCCTCTACTGGTCATCTCAAGGAGACCTGGGGTAAAGAGTATGTTTCTCCAACTACACAGAGGCCTCTCTACTGGTTGAATAATAAATGAAGCTAGGTCAATTCAATTCAAATAATATAGCTAGTAACTTCAAAATACTTACAGCTGAAATACACTGCCGTTTTCTTTGTGAACATGGTGAGATGGAGGAGCAGCATCCACATGTAGAGTTGTGGGGAGGGGACAAAGTTTCCCAAATAGACACTGGCTTTGGATCAGGTTTAAATTCCTCCCACTAATGATCCTTGTTAGGTTTGGGGGAGGGGAAGCTGATCCTAGATCTGTATCTAGGGGGAAACTTCACCCCAGCAAGAGAGATGGGGAAGAGGAGGAGAGAGAGCGTTGCTCTCAGGATTGACAGATCATGTACAAAATCTACCAGTAGGAAATTGGTGTCAGAATATAATATCTGACCTTTAGCAGTTCTAATGTCTTCTATTTGCTCCATGTCATTAGTCTTGTTGATTGATTGCGATATCTAGTTTCACAGCTGAGATGGTGTTGATGAAGAGCATCCATCCGTTTTAGTACTGCATTAATAGTACTGCATTCATAGACATATAGTTGATACTGGTGGTCCTACCCATCCCCCACTTCACTCCATTAACCCTACACTTGCTGCTCACATGGTGGTTTGTCTCAATGTATCTGACTCTAGCCAGATTTTTAAGGTTCAGAAGGTAAAGATTGTGTTAGGCTGTGTCAGGAGCACTAGTGGTAGTGCTGCCGCTCTACCCAGATCACACATCTGCCCCTATATAAGTATATACTGTAGCAAGTTGAACCCAACACCTACCAATTACCACCTGCTGATCTCTTGGTGTAATGGATAAGGTGTTGGCTTGATAGTCACTGGACCCGGGTTTGAGTCCCGGTTGGAGCTATCCCTTAATTTGTTACATTGGTGTCAGAAGTGGGATAGTGCCTGTGAGGCCATCAAAGAGGCGTGTAACACGTAGAGACTTGCTATAAAGAAGTGTGGGGCATGCTCTCCCCCAAGGAAGGTAATGTAGCGACCTTAATCCAACACTTTGCCACATCATCGAGAGGTTCGGACCTCTTGGCGTAGCGCTTGTTGCGGTTCTGACTTCCCAAACATGAAATAGACTTATTAATGTCACTGAGGAAGAGAGGGGGAAAAATGTATAATGTTTTCATTCTGTCAGGATATGTTATTGTTAGTCATCAGGGGATCCTATGGGAGGAGAAGAGACACAGTCTGAGTACAAGTCAACATGACAGCCGTGAGTTGGGGAGGAGTGAGCAATTTGGGCAGAGGTCAGGTTAGATGAAGTGAGGGAAGAACATATATCACTAATCTTGTGGATGCAACAGAGGTGTATTGGCTGGTCTCAGATGTGGAAGGAGGGGTTCAGCATAGGAGAAAGGGTTAAATACCAGTGCTTGTGTGAATATGTTCTTTGTCTTATGCAGCTGTATGACCCAATGGGTGAATAAACTTGGTTTGAGCTTTACTAAGTCCCTGAGTTTTACTAGGTTCATTTAGAACCTAACACGCTTAAGGTGTTGGCTTGACAGTTGATGGACCCAGGTTAAAAACTTGTTTGGGGCTCACCTGAATTCACTACAATATATTTGTTTGCCTACGGGCAGGGAGACCCGGGTTTGAGACGAAAGGGGCATTACACCGTTGCTGTTTGCATAAAAAGACTACATTGGTGGAAGCAGTGGAATGGTGCCTTGGGAGAGATGTGCACATTTCATGGGCGGGATCTGTACCCAGGTGTCCCATGGGAAAAAACAGTGTCTTGACCATTAGACCAAGAGGTAATGCCCTCTTGAGCTGAGGGTGACACTGATTTTGAAGTTGAAGGCAGGACTACCTCATTACCAGATCATGAGACTCATGTTTTCTACACACATGGGATAGTGTAAAAGGAACTTAGCCTAGGAAGCCCATGCTAGAAGTGTTAGGAGGTGGAAGTTAGAGAATTAGTCCAGTAACTGAAAGGTCACTGGTTTGAGTCCTGAGCCAGACAACAAAACGTGGGATTTGATCTGAACTGGCAGATCTGTGACCAACCCTTCAGAAAGACACATTCCCCTTTGTTCCCTGTAACATGGACTAATAAAGTTGTACTGTACTGTGCTGCACTTTATTGAACAGAACCTGAGAGTCCAGCATGTCAGGGGATGGGGTGGGGGTGGGGTGGGGGGTTGAGAGCAGCAGTGGGGGATGGGTAGCTAGACCTTGATTGGCTGTAGACCTGGGAGCCAACAACCTGCCAAGAGAAATTCAATCTACCTTTTTTATCAGCCAAGGCAACATAATGTTTTACACACCCTTTTTGTGGACTGTTAATGTTTACATTTAAAATCAACACTAGCTTCATGTTATAATCTGTTATTTACTCAAATCTGATAGTAAGAGGTTAACTGATTTAATAGTTGAAACCGTGTACAATATGCACTAGAAATTGTTGTAATGAAAACCTGAGACACTCCCATAGACTCATGGAATTATGAGGGGGGAAAATGATGTATTTCTGAAAGATATCAAGTAATTTAGGGATTTGAAGTCAATTCTTCGCGGGAAACTGCAGTCTGGTTTGTTTGTCTGAGTGAACAGAGCAGTTGGGGGAAGGGAATACACATACAATGTTTCAATCTCCAACTGTCTTGTTTCACAGACTCCTGTGAGAGAGAATATAGTAGACGGTTGCTGTCAAAAAAGTGATTGGTGAGTTTTCCTGGTGTCCTGTGTTTATAGACCTTTTAAGGACATCCTGTCCGGATGTTCTCTTCACTATTTAGGGTTGTCTATGTAACCTTGATAGTGCAGCTGTTTCTTTGAAGTAAAGCACATTGATGGGGAATATATGATCTATTATGCTGTGAGAGAAAGCACATATTTACCTGATTTGTTAAATATTAATAGTTAACAATGAATATGTTAACAATAGTAGAGACATTTCTTAACTACCAATGCTGTGCTTTTCGTAAGGATGGTTCCCTCCTGCTCCCTGCAGCTGGTCTGGGCGTGTAGTCAAGGACATGGGATAGAGATCAACTGGAGGAACAGGTAGACCTGGATTTTTTCAATTTCTCGTTGCTTCCACACAGACACAAGAAGAAAACATGGTGGCTCCTGATCTGCCAGGGAGGGGCGTGCTTGGATGAAAAGCAGAGATTGTTTTGGACAATTTGCAGAACTTATGAAGAGCTATACAAATCCTGTTGACTCTGTATTAACTTCTGCCTGCAATTGCATAACTAAAGATATTTTACATATACTCAGAAGCCGTTGTCTGTGTCATTTTCTAAAGTTTAAAATGTGTTTAAGAATAAGAGAATATCAGCACTCTGCAAAGAACCCTCTACAACATGTTGGAAATAAAAAGTAATGGCCTGGTGATTGATGTGTTGTGTACTGACCTAGTTGAACTTAAAGTATGAACTGTTTAAAAAATTTGAAACAGTTGGGAATTTTTTGTAGTGAACTTATGGAGCTGCTGTGTAGTGAGCTTGTGACCCCTTGTAGAATGAAAAAGTAATTTCTGGGTAGGTCTGCCTGAGTATAAGTAAGTGTTAGACTTGTCCTGTGAACACTACGAGCGACAAGAAACCTCAAGAGAGATCAACCACAGAAAACTACAGAAAACACGTCTCCTAGACCAATTCTAGGTGTGTTGTGTCCTTCATGTCTGGGCCACAAGGACAAAACCATCGATGCCATTCTTTGTGATGCACCCGATTGTTTTAAGGTGGGACTGATATGAGTGGAGGCCAACCGACGATTCAACAGTGAAGATTTTACACACAGCTGTCTCAACAACCTTTTTCAGCCAAAAAACTGGAGTTTTCTCCCATGTTTCGCATGAGGGAATGGCTTAAGATAAGACTTGCTCCATGTCAGATCTAAAGGCCCTGAATGGAACATCCCTGCCTGGGTACGCACTGGAAGAGGAAGTCTGTGGGCCAGATGATTTGAAAGTCATACCCGAATCTCTTCAGTAGCGTAGAGTCCAGACTCCAAAGTGACAATTTTAGGTTGTTCTCGAATTCAATAGCGAAATGCCACCAAATCTGTTAGTTCGTATGATAGAGGTCAACTATTTTGTGCCTGTCTTTTAGCTTCAAGTGGCGAGATTGGTTTAAGGTGCTTGATATGATGAAACAAGTGCAACAGTTTTTCCACCATCGTGAACATTTACGAAGATGGTCCCTTCTGTCCTCAAGACAAAACTTGGGCTTATCGGCAAGAAGGTTGATCTATCATGGAAAAGAAAACATGTGAAACCTTGAAGGCCATGGAGAGCCTGCGTGGAAGAGGCAACGTCTGGAGTCCCTCACAGCTTGAAGACGGGGGGATTTGGAGACTGATGGGGGTGTCGGGTTACAAAGGCCCTTGAAAAGGAGAAAAATGCTGATTCTGCTTTGTTTCTAAGAAAAAAATTATTATAATAATTATACATTTAAATATGTATTGTTTAGTACGGTGTAGTATTGTGTAATAATACAGTTTATGATCCATATAAAGGTTTAGTAGTAAACATTAGTGTCATAGTTTAATATTCAATATTGTATAGTGAACTTTAATCACTTGTATATAAATGCTTCCATTTCTGTAGCATCATCCTTGGGTTTGTGTGTGTGAGCGTGTGTGGTGTGTCTTTCAAACAACTGTTTTTAAACCGGTTAAACCTGTTTACCCTTTTAGAAAGAGTTCTCAGGCTATCCATATTTGAATGGTCAACAGTTTGCTCATCTAGGGGGTCCCCCTTACACACAAGGGAACTATGAGTCAATATCACTATGAGGTGCCTTTGGTGTCTCCATCAGACTCACTCAGTCATCATGAAAATGTAGGAGAATAATGAAAGTCTGAGGTCTTATTATAAGTGGCCAAACATTTGCACACATGTCAGTAGAATGATAAGTCTCTAAAAAAGTGTTTCCCTTCATTTTATTAAATTTTTTCATTGGATGTACGTGATTTTGTGCATGTCCCACACACTGCTCTGCTAACTACAGTGTGTGTAATAAGTGGTTAATGATACTAAATCCAAAAATGTTTTACATGGTTTTACTGTCCACAATAAGTTATTTGATAAAACAAGTAATTTGATCATGTATATTGTATTTTCAGAATCATATTGAACATTTTGCATGTGTCCCTGAAATTGCTGTCCACCCTGTCATTATGGGGTAACTGCCCCTTTAAGAAACCCACTGATGTTTTCAGTGACATCACTACGAGCATTTTGTCTTTCTTCAATGAAGGCTGAAGCAGTGTCTAGTTGCAGAGTAAGTATTTACACTTATGTTTCATAATTTTCATCATATTATGTGTGTAGTTGGATGTTGTCAAGCTTAACATGTCCACTCTGTCATAGTGAAATATCAATTGATAGGTTTTTCTATCAGAACTTTGAAATATATTTGTAAAAACAGTACACAGTCAGCTTGCTAACTTTGTAGTATGTTGCTAGCGAAGGTCCACCATGTGCTCATTAAATGCTAACATTAGCCAAAAATGTCCACTCCTGTCATTGTCCACCCTGTCAGCAAGCCTTCCAGGACAGGGTGGACATGGTTCATGACAGGAAGGACATGTGCATAGTTTAGGCCACATACGATAATGTTACACATATTACAACAGCTATTACACACATTTTATAACAGTACATGCTATACATAGTAAGAATGGACAATATGGACACATTTTTTTGGCGATATCGGTATCAGCAAACCTAGTTTGATAATGCAAGCCTAGTTTACCGGGACTGCCAATTAAAGTGTGTAAGGGAACATTTTGAATCGTCTTTTTCAAGGAATGAGATCAAAAGGAGCTGAGATAGCAAGGAGATATCGGGAACGTTCGTGGATGCTGACCCAGACAGAAGAAGAGAAAGTACCTTGAGAAAGAAAGGGTCAAATGGAAAAAAAAGACAGAGAGACTGGAAAGAAGAAGGGTGTCAATGAGCTCAGTGAGAGAGAGGAGGGCAAAAGAAAGAAATGGAGAGAGGCAAAAAGTCAAGCCAGAGCCAGAAACAGGCCAGTGCCATAAAAGGCACTATGAGAATCCACCAAGCTATCAGTCTGACACCGGCCAAATGAAATACAGAGACATTTCATGTCTGTGTAAAAAGGGAGGAAGGTGTTTGGGACTGCCCCTGCTTTAACCCTTCAAGAGGTCACTCTAGCTAATGTTCCCTGTTTCATCTGACAAGTCCCCAGCATGTGAAAGACACCAGATAAATCCTAGAGACCAGAAATGATTGAGGTAAAGCACATTGGAGAGTGGTGCGTCAGTTAATTATGACAATGAAGCATACCCAGGTATCATCATGGATGCAGAAGGGCACAGTGTAGAAAGTTAGGTATGTGTATGCAACGCTGGCATAAACAAGTTCAAATGGCCAAGTCTTCGGGACGACATCTGTTGTACCATGACTGGCAGGTACTTTGCCTAATACAGAACCACAGGCTCTGAACAAGCGCTCTGTACAGATTGAAGTGTCTGCATGGAAGTATGTGGAACAGCAACTGCAGAACTGACCATGTCTCTGCAGAAAGGGAGAGACTGTTTGGAGATGCGTCCAAGTGATCTTTCTGTATATTCTGTTTTTTCAAATCAACTGTTCTCCACTTAAAAACATTTTTCTTCTTGTTCTACAGTTGAATGTTTGACTTTCACTGTGCAGAATGATGTACAGAGTTTAACGCTAGAAGGCCACATTAATGTCTCATTTTGGGCATCTTTATTCAGTGGCTGCATGCAGGTAGAGTGGATCAAAAACAGTCTGTTCAACTTGTAATTTCCCTGTACACTGGGAAAAAGGCATTTTTACATCATTTTCTTGCATTGTTCCTTGCATTTATGAGGGCCATTCAATGACATTTCCACAACGTGTCCACTCTGTCATGCCCAGGGTCCACCCCTGTCATGTCACTGTCCACCCTGTTATTTTCATGTTCTATAAAAATAAACAAATTATTTTCACAAGTTAGCAAAATCTTTGTGTGATTCCTTTATAAACAAATGAGGGCCAAATAGTATTGTTTGAAAGTTTGACTAGATATCTTTTTTTGTTAGATTTTATTTAGAAAAGAAAGTGCAACTCTCGCAGATTTTATAGAGAAAACAAATAGTTTGCCATAATTTCATTATTATCCAAATACTTTTCACATAAACTAAAATATATTGTTGAGAAAGTGACTAAATAGTTTTCTGAAAATGTACATTTATAATCACTATGTAATTACAATGTATTTATTCTGCTTTGAAATTGTCCATGACAGGGTGGACATATTTTGCTGTTTGCATGAAATTGTCTGCTTGTAGTTAATTTATAAAAAGTGTGGGAGCTTGACTAATATGCATTTCTAACAGCATAACATATACTTAATACAATGAATATGAAGTTCAATGGAAAATCTCAGCTTTTTTGGGGGAAATGGGGAAGTCTCAAAGGCACCTTATGGTGATATTGACCCACATGTACACATGGGGTCC
>NW_025538086.1:0-23341 GCF_020615455.1 Coregonus clupeaformis | reverse complement strand
TTCAGCACTTTGGAAGGACAATGTAGCATTCAACATCGGTTTTTCATGATTTTTAAAAAAACTGTTTTCCATTAACATGTTCTAAAATCATTTTTAGGCCAAAATCCACAGATGCAACTAGTTACCATATGACCTGTTTTTTTTAACAAACTTTTTTTCCATTTCCATTTCTATATTTTTAACGTTCAGCACTAACTTACACTAGGGTTTTCGAAATTAACTTTTTAAAAGTTTAATATATTTCTACAAAATCATTTTTAGCCAAATCCACAAATTCGACTAGTTCGCATATGACGGATCACAGTTTTATTATAACAAACGAAAACATATTTTTATACATTTTAGCATGAAAATTCTATCATTTTTACTTCTTCACACTAGACAGCATCAACACAGGGTTTTCATCTTCTTCGTTTTAAAAAAAATGTTTTCCATTAACATGTTCTAGAAATCATGTTTTAGGCCAAATCCACAATGCGACTAGTTCGGCATATGACGGATACACTTTTTTATGTAAAAACTACTTTTTATCCATTTGCATGAAAAATCTATTTTTCGTTCAGCACTAAAATAACGTCCAATCAAGGGTTTTTCAAATGTCATTTATTCCATGAATATTTTCCAAAATCATGTTTTAGCCAAAATCCACATGCACTAGTTCCATTTACAGTTTTTACAATAAATATTCTTTTATCCATTTCATGTTCATTTTCTTTGTTCTGTCTATTTCATCATGTTTTAGGCCAAATCCACAATGCACCAGTTCGGCATATGACGGATACACTGTTTGTTTAACAAACGGAAACATATTTTTTACCATTTATGCATGAAAAAGTCCAAAATCATTTGTCTTTTCCTTCAGCACTGAAGGACAGCGCGATCTACAATAAGGGTTTTCAATTCTTTAAGACGTTTTTAAGCTGATTTCCATAACATTTTCCAAAATCATGTTTTGGCCAAATCCACAATGCTTTCCATATGATCTTTTGTCATTTCTTTCATTTTGTTTCTTTTTTTCTTCACTGACCCGGTTTTATCTTTTTTCTTTCCATAATTTTTCCAAATCATGTTTTAGACCAAATCCCATGCGACCGTTGGCATTAACATTTTTTGTAACAAGTAAACATTTCTTTTTCCATTTCGCATGAAAAAAGGGTCCAAAATCATTTTTTTTCATTCAGCACTGGAGGGGACAGGCGCGATCTACAATAGGCAAGGGTTTTCAAGTCATCAAGTACGTTTTAAAAGCTGATTTCCATAACATTTCCAAATCATTTTTAGCCAAATCCACAATGCGACTCAGTTCAGCATATGACAGGAGACATGTTTGAGTGTAACAAACGTGAAACATTTCTTTTAGCCATTTCGCATGAAAAAGGGTCCAAAATCATTTGTTTTCGTTCAGCACTGGAAGGCCGCGATCTACAATAGGCAATTTTTCAAGTCTGCAATTTTTAATGAGTTCCATGAACATTGTCTAAAAATCATTTTTGGCCAAATCCACTATCCGACCAGTTCAGCATATAGAACACTTTTGTGTAACAATGTAAACATTTCTTTTACCATTTCCATAAAGGGTCCAAAATCATTTTCTTTTCATTCAGCACTGGAAGGACAGGCGCGATTCTACAATAGGCAAGGGTTTTCAAGTCATCAAGTACGTTTTAAGCTGAGTTCCATAACATTTCCAAAATCATGTTTTAGGCCAAATCCACAATGCGACCAGTTCAGCATATGACGGGAGACACTGTTTGGAGTGTAACAAACGTAAAATTTCTTTTTACCATTTCGCATGAAAAAGGTCAAATCATTTCATTCAGCACTGGACTTACAATACGGTTTTTCGTTCCGTTTTTAAGCTGAGTTCCATAACATTGTCCAAAAATCATGTTTTAGGCCAAATCCACAATGCGACCAGTTCACATATAATACATGTTTGATTTAACAACGTAAAATTTCTTTTAGCCATTTCGCATAAAAAAGGATCCAAAATCTTTTTTCTTCAGCACTGGAAACCATCTACAATAGCAAGGGTTTTCAGTCTTCTTTTTCTGAGTTCCATGAACATTGTCCAAAATCATGTTTTAAGGCCAAATCCACAATCGCTGTTCGCATATAAGGATTTCTATTTTTTTTTTATATTTTTCCGCGATCTACAATAGGCAAGGGTTTTCAAGTCATCAATATTTTTATACTGAGTTCCATCAACATTGTCCAAAATCATGTTTTAGCCCAAATCCACAAATGCAGACCAGTTCGCATATACAGCTGTTTGTCTAACGTAAACATTTTTTTAAGCCATTTCGCATGAAAAGGGTCCAAAACTCATTTGTTTTCATTCAGCACTGGAGGGGACGGCGCGATCTACAATAGCAAGGGTTTTGCGAGTCATATGTTTTTATGCTGAGTTCCATCAGACATTGTCCTCTGTTTTAGGCCAAATCCCAATGCACCGTTCAGCATATGCACTGTTTGAGTGTAACAACGTACATTTCTTTTACATTTCGCATGAAAAATGTCCAAAATCATTTTTTTTCATTCAGCACTGGAAGGACGTCTCTACATAATTTTCAAGTCTTCAATACTTTTAAGCTGAGTTCCATACATTGTCCAAAATCATTTTTAGCCAATCCACAATCGACCATTCAGCATATGCTTCGTGTAACAAGTGCATTTCTTTTAGCCATTTCCATAAAAAAGGGTCCAAAATCATTTTTCTTTTCATTCCAGCACGCACTGGAAGGACCGCGCATCTACAATAGCAAGGGTTTTCAAGTCATCAATTTTTTAAGCTGAGTTCCATGAACATTGTTCCAAAATCATGTTTTAGGCCAAATCCACAATCGACCAGTTCAGCATATGACAGGAGACACTGTTTGAGTGTAACAAGCGTACATTTCTTTTAGCCATTTCGCATAAAATTCCAAAATCATTTGTTTTCGTTCAGCACTGGAAGGACAGCCGATCTACAATGGCAAGGGTTTTCGAGTCATCAAGTACGTTTTTGCTGAGTTCCATATTTCCATCATGTTTTAGGCCATATCCACAATCACCAGTTCAGCATATACAGGAACACTGTTTGTTATAAACATTTCTTTTAGCCATTTCGCATGAAAACATTCCAAAATCATTTGTTTTCTTTCTCAGCACTGGAAGGACGGCGGCTCTACAATAGGCAAGGGTTTTCAAGTATCATACGTTTTATGCTGAGTTCCATGAACATTTTCCAAAATCATGTTTTAGGCCAAATCCACAATCGACCAGTTCGCATATACCCTGTTTGAGTGTAACAAACGTAAACATTTCTTTTAGCCATTTCACATGAAAAGTTCCAAAATCATTTTTTTTCGTTCAGCACTGGAAGGACAGCCGATCTACATAGCAAGGAGTTTTCAAGTCATCAAGTACGTTTTAAGCTGAGTTCCATGAACATTGTCCAAAATCATGTTTTAGGCCAAATCCACAATGCGACCAGTTCACATATACAGAACACTGTTTGAGTGTAACAAACGTGAAACATTTCTTTTCCTTCATAAAACATGGTCCAAAATCATTTGTTTTCGTTCAGCACTGGAAGGAAGCAGGCGCGTCTACAATAGGCAAGGGATTTCAAGTCTTCAAGTACGTTTTAAGCTGAGTTCCATGAACATTGTCCAAAATCATGTTTTAGGCCAAATCCACAATGCGACCAGTTCAGCATATGACAGGAGACACTGTTTGAGTGTAACAAACGTGAAACATTTCTTTTAGCCATTTCGCATGAAAAAATGGTCCAAAATCATTTTTTTTCATTCAGCACTGGAAGGACAGGCGCGCTCTACAATAGGCAAGGGTTTTCGAGTCTGATCAAGTACGCTTTTAAGCTGGTTCCATGAACATTGTCCAAAATCATGTTTTTAGGCCAAATCCACAATCGACCAGTTCAGCATATGACAGAGACACTGTTTGAGTGTAACAAACGTGAAGCATTTCTTTTAACCATTTCGCATGAAAAAGGGTCCAAAATCATTTGTTTTTCATTCAGCACTGGAAGGACAGGCGCGAGATCTACAATAGGCAAGGGTTTTCAAGTCTTCAAGTGCGTTTTAAGCTGAGTTCCATGAACATTGTCCAAAATCATGTTTTAGGCCAAATCCACAATGCGACCAGTTCAGCATATGACAGGAGACACTGTTTGAGTGTAACAACGTGAAACATTTCTTTTAGCCATTTCGCATGAAAAAAGGGTCCAAAATCATTTGTTTTTCATTCAGCACTGGAAGGACAGGCGCGCTCTACAATGGCAAGGATTTTCAAGTCATCAAGTACGTTTTAAGCTGAGTTCCATGAACATTGTCCAAAATCATGTTTTAGGCCAAATCCACAATGCGACCAGTTCAGCATATGACAGGAGACACTGTTTGAGTGTAACAAACGTGAAACATTTCTTTTAGCCATTTCGCATGAAAAAATGGTCCAAAATCATTTGCTTTTCATTCAGCACTGGAAGGACAGCGCGATCTACAATAGGCAAGGGTTTTCAAGTCATCAAGTACGTTTTAAACTGAGTTCCATGAACATTGTCCAAAATCATGTTTTAGGCCAAATCCACAATGCGACCAGTTCAGCATATGACAGGAGACACTGTTTGAGTGTAACAAACGTGAAACATTTCTTTTAGCCATTTCGCATGAAAAAATGGGTCCAAAATCATTTGTTTTCATTCAGCACTGGAAGGACAGTCGCGATCTACAAAAGGCAAGGGTTTTAGAGTCTTCAAGTACGTTTTAAGCTGAGTTCCATGAACATTGTCCAAAATCATGTTTTAGGCCAAATCCACAATGCGACCAGTTCAGCATATGACAGGAGACACTGTTTGAGTGTAACAAACGTGAAACATTTCTTTTAGCCATTTCGCATGAAAAGGGTCCAAAATCATTTGTTTTTCATTCAGCACTGGAAGGACAGGCGCCTCTACAATAGGCAAGGGTTTTCGAAGTCATCAAGTACGTTTTAAGCTGAGTTCCATGAACATTGTCCAAAATCATGTTTTAGGCCAAATCCACAATGCGACCAGTTCAGCATATGACAGGAGACACTGTCTGAGTGTAACAAACGTGAAACATTTCTTTTGAGCATTTCGCGATGAAAAAAGGGTCCAAAATCATTTGTCTTTCATTCAGCACTGGAAGGACAGGCGCGATCTACAATAGGCAAGGGTTTTCAAGTCATCAAGTACGTTTTAAGCTGAGTTCCATGAACATTGTCCAAAATCATGTTTTAGGCCAAATCCACAATGCGACCAGTTCAGCATATGACAGGAGACACTGTTTGAGTGTAACAAACGTGAAACATTTCTTTTAGCCATTTCGCATAAAAACATGGTCCAAAATCATTTGTTTTCGTTCAGAACTGGAAAGACAGGCGCGCTCTACAAAAGGCAAGGGTTTTAGAGTCTTCAAGTACGTTTTAAGCTGAGTTCCATGAACATTGTCCAAAATCATGTTTTAGGCCAAATCCACAATGCGACCAGTTCAGCATATGACAGGAGACACTGTTTGAGTGTAACAAACGTGAAACATTTCTTTTAGCCATTTCGCATGAAAAAAGGGTCCAAAATCATTTGTTTTCATTCAGCACTGGAAGGACAGGCGCGATCTACAATAGGCAAGGGTTTTCAAGTCATCAAGTACGTTTTAAGCTGAGTTCCATGAACATTGTCCAAAATCATGTTTTAGGCCAAATCCACAATGCGACCAGTTCAGCATATGACAGGAGACACTGTTTGAGTGTAACAAACGTGAAACATTTCTTTTAGCCATTTCGCATGAAAAAATGGTCCAAAATCATTTGTTTTCATTCAGCACTGGAAAGACAGGCGCGCTCTACAACAGGCAAGGGTTTTCGAGTCATCAAGTACGTTTTTAAGCTGAGTTCCATGAACATTGTCCAAAATCATGTTTTAGGCCAAATCCACAATGCGACCAGTTCAGCATATGACAGGAGACACTGTTTGAGTGTAACAAACGTGAAACATTTCTTTTAGCCATTTCGCATGAAAAAAAGGGTCCAAAATCATTTGTTTTCATTCAGCACTGGAAGGACAGGCGCGATCTACAAAAGGCAAGGGATTTCAAGTCTTCAAGTACGTTTTAAGCTGAGTTCCATGAACATTGTCCAAAATCATGTTTTAGGCCAAATCCACAATGCGACCAGTTCAGCATATGACAGGAGACACTGTTTGAGTGTAACAAACGTGAAACATTTCTTTTAGCCATTTCGCATGAAAAAATGGTCCAAAATCATTTGTTTTCATTCAGCACTGGAAGGACAGGCGCGATCTACAAATGGCAAGGGATTTCAAGTCATCAACTACGTTTTATACTGAGTTCCATGAACATTGTCCGAAATCATGTTTTAGGCCAAATCCACAATGCGACCAGTTCAGCATATGACAGGAGACACTGTTTGAGTGTAACAAACGTGAAACATTTCTTTTAGCCATTTCGCATAAAAACATGGTCCAAAATAATTTGTTTTCATTCAGAACTGGAAAGACAGGCGTGCTCTACAAAAGGCAAGGGTTTTAGAGTCTTCAAGTACGTTTTAAGCTGAGTTCCATGAACATTGTCCAAAATCATGTTTTAGGCCAAATCCACAATGCGACCAGTTCAGCATATGACAGGAGACACTGTCTGAGTGTAACAAACGTGAAACATTTCTTTTAGCCATTTCGCATGAAAAAGGGTCCAAAATCATTTTTTTTCATTCAGCACTGGAAGGACAGGCGCGATCTACAATAGGCAAGGGTTTTCAAGTCATCAAGTACGTTTTAAGCTGAGTTCCATGAACATTGTCCAAAATCATGTTTTAGGCCAAATCCACAATGCGACCAGTTCAGCATATGACAGGAGACACTGTTTGAGTGTAACAAACGTGAAACATTTCTTTTAGCCATTTCGCATGAAAAAGGGTCCAAAATCATTTGTTTTCATTCAGCACTGAAAGGACAGGCGCGATCTACAATAGGCAAGGGTTTTCAAGTCATCAAGTATGTTTTATACTGAGTTCCATGAACATTGTCCAAAATCATGTTTTAGGCCAAATCCACAATGCGACCAGTTCAGCATATGACAGGAGACACTGTTTGAGTGTAACAAACGTGAAACATTTCTTTTAGCCATTTTGCATGAAAAAAGGGTCCAAAATCATTTGTTTTCATTCAGCACTGGAAGGACAGGCGCGATCTACAATAGGCAAGGGTTTTCGAGTCTGAAAGTACGTTTTAAACTGAGTTCCATGAACATTGTCCAAAATCATGTTTTAGGCCAAATCCACAATGCGACCAGTTCAGCATATGACAGGAGACACTGTTTGAGTGTAACAAACGTGAAACATTTCTTTTAGCCATTTCGCATGAAAAAGGGTCCAAAATCATTTGTTTTCATTCAGCACTGGAAGGACAGGCGCGATCTACAATAGGCAAGGGTTTTTCAAGTCTTCAAGTACGTTTTAAGCTGAGTTCCATGAACATTGTCCAAAATCATGTTTTAGGCCAAATCCACAATGCGACCAGTTCAGCATATGACAGGAGACACTGTCTGAGTGTAACAAACGTGAAACATTTCTTTTAACCATTTCGCATGAAAAAGGGTCCAAAATCATTTGTCTTTCATTCAGCACTGGAAGGACAGGCGCGATCTACAATAGGCAAGGGATTTTCAAGTCATCAAGTACGTTTTAAGCTGAGTTCCATGAACATTGTCCAAAATCATGTTTTAGGCCAAATCCACAATGCGACCAGTTCAGCATATGACAGGAGACACTGTTTGAGTGTAACAAACGTGAAACATTTCTTTTAGCCATTTCGCATGAAAAAAGGGTCCAAAATCATTTGTTTTCATTCAGCACTGGAAGGACAGGCGCGATCTACAATAGGCAAGGGTTTTCAAGTCATCAAGTACGTTTTAAGCTGAGTTCCATGAACATTGTCCAAAATCATGTTTTAGGCCAAATCCACAATGCGACCAGTTCAGCATATGACAGGAGACACTGTTTGAGTGTAACAAACGTGAAACATTTCTTTTAGCCATTTCGCATGAAAACAGGGTCCAAAATCATTTGTTTTCGTTCAGCACTGGAAGGACAGGCGCGATCTACAATAGGCAAGGGTTTTCAAGTCAGCAGTACGTTTTAAGCTGAGTTCCATGAACATTGTCCAAAATCATGTTTTAGGCCAAATCCACAATGCGACCAGTTCAGCATATGACAGGAGACACTGTTTGAGTGTAACAAACGTGAAACATTTCTTTTAGCCATTTCGCATGAAAAAAGGGTCCAAAATCATTTGTTTTCATTCAGCACTGGAAGGACAGGCGCGATCTACAATAGGCAAGGGTTTTCAAGTCATCAAGTACGTTTTATACTAAGTTCCATGAACATTGTCCAAAATCATGTTTTAGGCCAAATCCACAATGCGACCAGTTCAGCATATGACAGGAGACACTGTTTGAGTGTAACAAACGTGAAACATTTCTTTTAGCCATTTCGCATAAAAACATGGTCCAAAATCATTTGTTTTCATTCAGCACTGGAAGGACAGGCGCGATCTACAATAGGCAAGGGTTTTCAGAGTCTTCAAAGTACGTTTTAAGCTGAGTTCCATGAACATTGTCCAAAATCATGTTTTAGGCCAAATCCACAATGCGACCAGTTCAGCATATGACAGGAGACACTGTCTGAGTGTAACAAACGTGAAACATTTCTTTTAGCCATTTCGCATGAAAAAAGGGTCCAAAATCATTTGTCTTTTCATTCAGCACTGGAAGGACAGGCGCGATCTACAATAGGCAAGGGTTTTCAAGTCATCAAGTACGTTTTAAGCTGAGTTCCATGAACATTGTCCAAAATCATGTTTTAGGCCAAATCCACAATGCGACCAGTTCAGCATATGACAGGAGACACTGTTTGAGTGTAACAAACGTGAAGCATTTCTTTTAACCATTTCGCATGAAAAAAGGGTCCAAAATCATTTGTTTTCATTCAGCACTGGAAGGACAGGCGCGATCTACAATAGGCAAGGGATTTCAAGTCATCAAGTACGTTTTAAGCTGAGTTCCATGAACATTGTCCAAAATCATGTTTTAGGCCAAATCCACAATGCGACCAGTTCAGCATATGACAGGAGACACTGTTTGAGTGTAACAAACGTGAAACATTTCTTTTAGCCATTTCGCATGAAAAAGGGTCCAAAATCATTTGTTTTCATTCAGCACTGGAAGGACAGGCGCGATCTACAATAGGCAAGGGTTTTCGAGTCATCAAGTACGTTTTAAGCTGAGTTCCATGAACATTGTCCAAAATCATGTTTTAGGCCAAATCCACAATGCGACCAGTTCAGCATATGACAGGAGACACTGTTTGAGTGTAACAAACGTGAAACATTTCTTTTAGCCATTTCGCATGAAAAAATGGTCCAAAATCATTTGTTTTTCATTCAGCACTGGAAGGACAGGCGCGATCTACAATAGGCAAGGGTTTTCAAGTCATCAAGTACGTTTTAAGCTGAGTTCCATGAACATTGTCCAAAATCATGTTTTAGGCCAAATCCACAATGCGACCAGTTCAGCATATGACAGGAGACACTGTTTGAGTGTAACAAACGTGAAACATTTCTTTTAGCCATTTCGCATGAAAACAGGGTCCAAAATCATTTGTTTTCGTTCAGCACTGGAAGGACAGGCGCGATCTACAATAGGCAAGGGTTTTCAAGTCTGCAAGTACGTTTTAGCTGAGTTCCATGAACATTGTCCAAAATCATGTTTTAGGCCAAATCCACAATGCGACCAGTTCAGCATATGACAGGAGACACTGTTTGAGTGTAACAAACGTGAAACATTTCTTTTAGCCATTTCGCATGAAAACAAGGGTCCAAAATCATTTGTTTTCGTTCAGCACTGGAAGGACAGGCGCGCTCTACAAAAGGCAAGGGTTTTCAAGTCATCAAGTACGTTTTAAGCTGAGTTCCATGAACATTGTCCAAAATCATGTTTTAGGCCAAATCCACAATGCGACCAGTTCAGCATATGACAGGAGACACTGTTTGAGTGTAACAAACGTGAAACATTTCTTTTAGCCATTTCGCATGAAAAAAGGGTCCAAAATCATTTGTTTTCGTTCAGAACTGGAAAGACAGGCGCGCTCTACAAAAGGCAAGGGTTTTCGAGTCATCAAGTACGTTTTAAGCTGAGTTCCATGAACATTGTCCAAAATCATGTTTTAGGCCAAATCCACAATGCGACCAGTTCAGCATATGACAGGAGACACTGTTTGAGTGTAACAAACGTGAAACATTTCTTTTTAGCCATTTCGCATGAAAAAAGGGTCCAAAATCATTTGTTTTCATTCAGCACTGGAAGGACAGGCGCGATCTACAATAGGCAAGGGTTTTCGAGTCATCAAGTACGTTTTTAAAACTGAGTTCCATGAACATTGTCCAAAATCATGTTTTAGGCCAAATCCACAATGCGACCAGTTCAGCATATGACAGGAGACACTGTTTGAGTGTAACAAACGTGAAACATTTCTTTTAGCCATTTCGCATGAAAAAAGGGTCCAAAATCATTTGTTTTCATTCAGCACTGGAAGGACAGGCGCGATCTACAATAGGCAAGGGTTTTCAAGTCATCAAGTCGTTTTAAGCTGAGTTCCATGAACATTGTCCAAAATCATGTTTTAGGCCAAATCCACAATGCGACCAGTTCAGCATATGACAGGAGACACTGTTTGAGTGTAACAAACGTGAAACATTTCTTTTAGCCATTTCGCATGAAAAAATGGTCCAAAATCATTTGTTTTCATTCAGCACTGGAAGGACAGGCGCGATCTACAAATGGCAAGGGATTTCAAGTCATCAAGTACGTTTTAAGCTGAGTTCCATGAACATTGTCCAAAATCATGTTTTAGGCCAAATCCACAATGCGACCAGTTCAGCATATGACAGGAGACACTGTTTGAGTGTAACAAACGTGAAACATTTCTTTTAGCCATTTCGCATGAAAAAAGGGTCCAAAATCATTTGTTTTCATTCAGCACTGGAAGGACAGGCGCGATCTACAATAGGCAAGGGTTTTCAAGTCATCAAGTACGTTTTATACTGAGTTCCATGAACATTGTCCAAAATCATGTTTTAGGCCAAATCCACAATGCGACCAGTTCAGCATATGACAGGAGACACTGTTTGAGTGTAACAAACGTGAAACATTTCTTTTAGCCATTTCGCATGAAAAAGGGTCCAAAATCATTTGTTTTCATTCAGCACTGGAAGGACAGGCGCGATCTACAATAGGCAAGGGATTTCAAGTCATCAAGTACGTTTTAAGCTGAGTTCCATGAACATTGTCCAAAATCATGTTTTAGGCCAAATCCACAATGCGACCAGTTCAGCATATGACAGGAGACACTGTTTGAGTGTAACAAACGTGAAACATTTCTTTTAGCCATTTCGCATGAAAAAAGGGTCCAAAATCATTTGTTTTTCGTTCAGCACTGGAAGGACAGGCGCGATCTACAATAGGCAAGGGTTTTCAGAGTCATCAAGTACGTTTTAAGCTGAGTTCCATGAACATTGTCCAAAATCATGTTTTAGGCCAAATCCACAATGCGACCAGTTCAGCATATGACAGGAGACACTGTTTGAGTGTAACAAACGTGAAACATTTCTTTTAGCCATTTCGCATGAAAAAAGGGTCCAAAATCATTTTGTTTTCGTTCAGCACTGGAAGGACAGGCGCGATCTACAATAGGCAAGGGTTTTCAAGTCTTCAAGACGTTTTAAGCTGAGTTCCATGAACATTGTCCAAAATCATGTTTTAGGCCAAATCCCATGCGACCAGTTCAGCATATGACAGGAGACACTGTTTGAGTGTAACAAACGTGAAACATTTCTTTTTAGCCATTTCGCAGAAAAAGGGTCCAAAATCATTTGTTTTCATTCAGCACTGGAAGGACAGGCGCGATCTACAATAGGCAAGGGTTTTCAAGTCATCAAGTACGTTTTATACTGAGTTCCATGAACATTGTCCAAAATCATGTTTTAGGCCAAATCCACAATGCGACCAGTTCAGCATATGACAGGAGACACTGTTTGAGTGTAACAAACGTGAAACATTTCTTTTAACCATTTCGCATGAAAAAAGGGTCCAAAATCATTTGTTTTCATTCAGCACTGGAAGGACAGGCGCGATCTACAATAGGCAAGGGATTTCAAGTCTTCAAGTACGTTTTAACCTGAGTTCCATGAACATTGTCCAAAATCATGTTTTAGGCCAAATCCACAATGCGACCAGTTCAGCATATGACAGGAGACACTGTTTGAGTGTAACAAACGTGAAACATTTCTTTTAGCCATTTCGCATGAAAAAAAGGGTCCAAAATCATTTTTTTTCATTCAGCACTGGAAGGACAGGCGCGATCTACAATAAGCAAGGGATTTCAAGTCTTCAAGTACGTTTTAAGCTGAGTTCCATGAACATTGTCCAAAATCATGTTTTAGGCCAAATCCACAATGGAGACACTGTTTGAGTGTAACAAATGTGAAACATTTCTTTTAGCCATTTCGCATGAAAAAAGGGTCCAAAATCATTTGTTTTCATTCAGCACTGGAAGGACAGGCGCGATCTACAATAGGCAAGGGATTTCAAGTCATCAAGTACGTTTTAAGCTGAGTTCCATGAACATTGTCCAAAATCATGTTTTAGGCCAAATCCACAATGCGACCAGTTCAGCATATGACAGGAGACACTGTTTGAGT
The DNA here is from genome assembly GCF_020615455.1 of Coregonus clupeaformis. Lineage (NCBI taxonomy): Eukaryota > Metazoa > Chordata > Actinopteri > Salmoniformes > Salmonidae > Coregonus > Coregonus clupeaformis. Next base: position 10,551 of record NW_025538086.1, on the reverse strand, counting down.
GTAACAAACGTGAAACATTTCTTTTAGCCATTTCGCATAAAAACATGGTCCAAAATCATTTGTTTTCGTTCAGAACTGGAAAGACAGGCGCGCTCTACAAAAGGCAAGGGTTTTAGAGTCTTCAAGTACGTTTTAAGCTGAGTTCCATGAACATTGTCCAAAATCATGTTTTAGGCCAAATCCACAATGCGACCAGTTCAGCATATGACAGGAGACACTGTCTGAGTGTAACAAAGTGAAACATTTCTTTTAGCCATTTCGCATGAAAAAAGGGTCCAAAATCATTTTTCTTTTCATTCAGCACTGGAAGGACAGGCGCGATCTACAATAGGCAAGGGTTTTCAAGTCATCAAGTACGTTTTAAGCTGAGTTCCATGAACATTGTCCAAAATCATGTTTTAGGCCAAATCCACAATGCGACCAGTTCAGCATATGACAGGAGACACTGTTTGAGTGTAACAAACGTGAAACATTTCTTTTAGCCATTTCGCATAAAAACATGGTCCAAAATCATTTGTTTTCGTTCAGAACTGGAAAGACAGGCGCGCTCTACAAAAGGCAAGGGTTTTAGAGTCTTCAAGTACGTTTTAAGCTGAGTTCCATGAACATTGTCCAAAATCATGTTTTAGGCCAAATCCACAATGCGACCAGTTCAGCATATGACAGGAGACACTGTCTGAGTGTAACAAACGTGAAACATTTCTTTTTAGCCATTTCGCATAAAAACATGGTCCAAAATCATTTGTTTTCGTTCAGCACTGGAAAGACAGGCGCATCTACAAAAGGCAAGGGTTTTCGAGTCTCAAGTGCGTTTTAAGCTGAGTTCCATGAACATTGTCCAAAATCATGTTTTAGGCCAAATCCACAATGCGACCAGTTCAGCATATGACAGGAGACACTGTTTGAGTGTAACAAACGTGAAACATTTCTTTTAGCCATTTCGCATAAAAACAGGGTCCAAAATCATTTGTTTTCGTTCAGCACTGGAAGGACAGGCGCGATCTACAAAGGCAAGGGTTTTCAAGTCTGAAAGTACGTTTTAAGCTGAGTTCCATGAACATTGTCCAAAATCATGTTTTAGGCCAAATCCACAATGCGACCAGTTCAGCATATGACAGGAGACACTGTCTGAGTGTAACAAACGTGAAACATTTCTTTTAGCCATTTCGCATGAAAAAATGGTCCAAAATCATTTGTTTTTCATTCAGCACTGGAAAGACAGGCGCGATCTACAATAGGCAAGGGTTTTCAAGTCTTCAAGTACGTTTTAAGCTGAGTTCCATGAACATTGTCCAAAATCATGTTTTTAGGCCAAATCCACAATGCGACCAGTTCAGCATATGACAGGAGACACTGTTTGAGTGTAACAAACGTGAAACATTTCTTTTAGCCATTTCGCATGAAAACATGGTCCAAAATCATTTGTTTTCGTTCAGCACTGGAAGGACAGGCGCGCTCTACAATAGGCAAGGGTTTTCAGAGTCTTCAAGTCGTTTTAAGCTGAGTTCCATGAACATTGTCCAAAATCATGTTTTAGGCCAAATCCACAATGCGACCAGTTCAGCATATGACAGGAGACACTGTTTGAGTGTAACAAACGTGAAACATTTCTTTTAGCCATTTCGCATGAAAAAAGGGTCCAAAATCATTTTTTTTCATTCAGCACTGGAAGGACAGGCGCGATCTACAATAGGCAAGGGTTTTCAAGTCATCACTGCGTTTTAAGCTGAGTTCCATGAACATTGTCCAAAATCATGTTTTAGGCCAAATCCACAATGCGACCAGTTCAGCATATGACAGGAGACACTGTTTGAGTGTAACAAACGTGAAACATTTCTTTTAGCCATTTCGCATAAAAAAAGGGTCCAAAATCATTTGTTTTCGTTCAGCACTGGAAGGACAGGCGCGCTCTACAATAGGCAAGGGTTTTCGAGTCTTCAAGTACGTTTTAAGCTGAGTTCCATGAACATTGTCCAAAATCATGTTTTAGGCCAAATCCACAATGCGACCAGTTCAGCATATGACAGGAGACACTGTTTGAGTGTAACAAACGTGAAACATTTCTTTTAGCCATTTCGCATGAAAAAAGGGTCCAAAATCATTTGTCTTTTCATTCAGCACTGGAAGGACAGGCGCGATCTACAACAGGCAAGGGTTTTCAAGTCATCAAGTACGTTTTAAGCTGAGTTCCATGAACATTGTCCAAAATCATGTTTTAGGCCAAATCCACAATGCGACCAGTTCAGCATATGACAGGAGACACTGTTTGGGTGTAACAAACGTGAAACATTTCTTTTAGCCATTTCGCATGAAAACTGGTCCAAAATCATTTGTTTTCATTCAGCACTGGAAGGACAGGCGCGATCTACAATAGGCAAGGGTTTTCAAGTCTCAAGTACGTTTTAAACTGAGTTCCATGAACATTGTCCAAAATCATGTTTTAGGCCAAATCCACAATGCGACCAGTTCAGCATATGACAGGAGACACTGTCTGAGTGTAACAAACGTGAAACATTTCTTTTACCATTTCGCATGAAAAAGGGTCCAAAATCATTTGTTTTCGTTCAGCACTGGAAGGACAGGCGCGATCTACAATAGGCAAAGGGTTTTCAAGTCATCAAATGCGTTTTAAGCTGAGTTCCATGAACATTGTCCAAAATCATGTTTTAGGCCAAATCCACAATGCGACCAGTTCAGCATATGACAGGAGACACTGTTTGAGTGTAACAAACGTGAAACATTTCTTTTAGCCATTTCGCATGAAAAAAGGGTCCAAAATCATTTGTTTTTCGTTCAGCACTGGAAGGACAGGCGCGATCTACAATAGGCAAGGGTTTTCAAGTCATCAAGTACGTTTTTAGCTGAGTTCCATGAACATTGTCCAAAATCATGTTTTAGGCCAAATCCACAATGCGACCAGTTCAGCATATGACAGGAGACACTGTTTGAGTGTAACAAACGTGAAACATTTCTTTTAGCCATTTCGCATGAAAAAAGGGTCCAAAATCATTTGCTTTTCATTCAGCACTGGAAGGACAGGCGCGATCTACAATAGGCAAGGGTTTTCAAAGTCTTCAAGTACGTTTTATCTGAGTTCCATGGAACATTGTCCAAAATCATGTTTTAGGCCAAATCCACAATGCGACCAGTTCAGCATATGACAGGAGACACTGTCTGAGTGTAACAAACGTGAAACATTTCTTTTAGCCATTTCGCATGAAAAAAAGGGTCCAAAATCATTTGTTTTCATTCAGCACTGGAAGGACAGGCGCGATCTACAATAGGCAAGGGATTTCAAGTCTCAAGTACGTTTTTAAGCTGAGTTCCATGAACATTGTCCAAAATCATGTTTTAGGCCAAATCCACAATGCGACCAGTTCAGCATATGACAGGAGACACTGTTTGAGTGTAACAAACGTGAAACATTTCTTTTAGCCATTTCGCATGAAAAAATGGTCCAAAATCATTTGTTTTTCGTTCAGCACTGGAAGGACAGGCGCGCTCTACAAAAGGCAAGGGTTTTCAAGTCTGCAAGTACGTTTTAAGCTGAGTTCCATGAACATTGTCCAAAATCATGTTTTAGGCCAAATCCACAATGCGACCAGTTCAGCATATGACAGGGAGACACTGTCTGAGTGTAACAAACGTGAAACATTTCTTTTAGCCATTTCGCATGAAAAAAGGGTCCAAAATCATTTTTCTTTTCATTCAGCACTGGAAGGACAGGCGCGATCTACAATAGGCAAGGGTTTTCAAGTCATCAAGTACGTTTTAAGCTGAGTTCCATGAACATTGTCCAAAATCATGTTTTAGGCCAAATCCACAATGCGACCAGTTCAGCATATGACAGGAGACACTGTTTGAGTGTAACAAACGTGAAACATTTCTTTTAGCCATTTCGCATGAAAAAAGGGTCCAAAATCATTTGTTTTCATTCAGCACTGGAAGGACAGGCGCGATCTACAATAGGCAAGGGTTTTCAAGTCATCAAGTACGTTTTAAGCTGAGTTCCATGAACATTGTCCAAAATCATGTTTTAGGCCAAATCCACAATGCGACCAGTTCAGCATATGACAGGAGACACTGTTTGAGTGTAACAAACGTGAAACATTTCTTTTAGCCATTTCGCATAAAAACATGGTCCAAAATCATTTGTTTTCGTTCAGAACTGGAAAGACAGGCGCGCTCTACAAAAGGCAAGGGTTTTAGAGTCTGCAAGTACGTTTTAAGCTGAGTTGCATGAACATTGTCCAAAATCATGTTTTAGGCCAAATCCACAATGCGACCAGTTCAGCATATGACAGGAGACACTGTCTGAGTGTAACAAACGTGAAACATTTCTTTTAACCATTTCGCATGAAAAAAGGGTCCAAAATCATTTGTTTTCATTCAGCACTGGAAGGACAGGCGCGATCTACAATAAGCAAGGGATTTCAAGTCTTCAAGTACGTTTTAAGCTGAGTTCCATGAACATTGTCCAAAATCATGTTTTAGGCCAAATCCACAATGCGACCAGTTCAGCATATGACAGGAGACACTGTTTGAGTGTAACAAACGTGAAACATTTATTTTAACCATTTCGCATGAAAAAAGGGTCCAAACTCATTTGTTTTCATTCAGCACTGGAAGGACAGGCGCGATCTACAATAGGCAAGGGATTTCAAGTCATCAAGTACGTTTTAAGCTGAGTTCCATGAACATTGTCCAAAATCATGTTTTAGGCCAAATCCACAATGCGACCAGTTCAGCATATGACAGGAGACACTGTTTGAGTGTAACAAACGTGAAACATTTCTTTTAGCCATTTCGCATGAAAAAAGGGTCCAAAATCATTTGTTTTCATTCAGCACTGGAAGGACAGGCGCGATCTACAATAGGCAAAGGGTTTTCAAGTCATCAAGTACGTTTTAAGCTGAGTTCCATGAACATTGTCCAAAATCATGTTTTAGGCCAAATCCACAATGCGACCAGTTCAGCATATGACAGGAGACACTGTTTGAGTGTAACAAACGTGAAACATTTCTTTTAGCCATTTCGCATAAAAACATGGTCCAAAATCATTTGTTTTCTTTCAGAACTGGAAAGACAGGCGCGCTCTACAAAAGGCAAGGGTTTTCAAGTCATCAAGTACGTTTTAAGCTGAGTTCCATGAACATTGTCCAAAATCATGTTTTAGGCCAAATCCACAATGCGACCAGTTCAGCATATGACAGGAGACACTGTCTGAGTGTAACAAAGTGAAACATTTCTTTTAGCCATTTCGCATGAAAAAAGGGTCCAAAATCATTTTTCTTTTCATTCAGCACTGGAAGGACAGGCGCGATCTACAATAGGCAAGGGTTTTCAAGTCATCAAGTACGTTTTAAGCTGAGTTCCATGAACATTGTCCAAAATCATGTTTTAGGCCAAATCCACAATGCGACCAGTTCAGCATATGACAGGAGACACTGTTTGAGTGTAACAAACGTGAAACATTTCTTTTAGCCATTTCGCATGAAAAAAGGGTCCAAAATCATTTGTTTTCATTCAGCACTGGAAGGACAGGCGCGATCTACAATAGGCAAGGGTTTTCAAGTCATCAAGTACGTTTTAAGCTGAGTTCCATGAACATTGTCCAAAATCATGTTTTAGGCCAAATCCACAATCGCGACCAGTTCAGCATATGACAGGAGAACACTGTTTTAGTGTAACAAACGTGAAACATTTCTTTTTAGCCATTTTTAAGCATGAAAACAGGGTCCAAAAATCATTTGTTTTCTTTCAGCACTGAAAGGACAGGCGCGATGCTACAATAGGCAAGGGTTTTCAAGTCTTCAAGTGCGTTTTGCTGAGTTCCATGAACATTGTCCAAAATCATGTTTTAGGCCAGAATCCACAATGCGACCAGTTCAGCATATGACAGGAGACACTGTTTGAGTGTAACAAAGTGAAACATTTTTTTAGCCATTTCGCATGAAAAAAGGGTCCAAATCATTTTTTTTTCATTCAGCACTGGAAGGACAGAAGCGCGATCTACAATAGGCAAGGGATTTCAAGTCATCAAGTACGTTTTAAGCTGAGTTCCATGAACATTGTCCAAAATCATGTTTTAGGGGCCAAATCCACAATGCGACCAGTTCAGCATATGACAGGAGACACTGTTTGAGTGTAACAAACGTGAAACATTTCTTTTAGCCATTTCGCATAAAAACATGGTCCAAAATCATTTGTTTTCATTCAGCACTGGAGAAAGACAGGCGCGATCTACAATAGGCAAGGGTTTTCAGAGTCTTCAAGTACGTTTTTAAGCTGAGTTCCATGAACATTGTCCAAAATCATGTTTAGGCCTAAATCCACAATGCGACCAGTTCAGCATATGACAGGAGACACTGTTCGAGTGTAACAAACGTGAAACATTTCTTTTAGCCATTTCGCATGGAAACAGGGTCCAAAATCATTTGTTTTTCATTCAGCACTGGAAGGACAGGCGCGATCTCACACAATAGGCAAGGAGTTTTCAAGTCTCAAGTACGTTTTAAAAACTGAGTTCCATGAACATTGTCCAAAATCATGTTTTAGGCCAAATCCACAATGCGGCCAGTTCAAGACATATGACAGGAGCACTGTTTGAGTGTAACAAACGTGAAACATTTCTTTTAACCATTTCGCATGAAAACAGGGTGTAAATCATTGGTTTATCTGTACCTGGAAGGACAGGCGCGATCTACAATAGGCGGATTTCAAGTCATCAAGTCACGTTTCTTAAGCTGAGTTCCATGAACATTGTCGAAAATCATGTTTCTGTGCCAAATCCATGTCCCACCAGTTCAAATATGACAGGAGACACTATTTGAGTGTAACAAGCGTGAAACATTTATTTTAGCCATTTCGCATGAGAAAACGGGTCAAAAAATCATTGGTTTTCGTTCAGCACTGGAAGGACAGGCTCGATCTACAATAGGCAAGGGTTTTCAAGTCATCAAGTGCGTTTTAAGCTGAGTTCAATAACATTGTCCAAAACCATGTTTAGGCCAAATCCACAATGCGACCAGTTCAGCATATGACAGGAGACACTATTTGGAATCCAACACATTTTATTTGTAGTTTTCACTTGAAAACGGGTCCAAAATCATTGGTTTTCGTTCAACAGTGGAAGTAGGATGCGCGCTCTACAATAGGCACGGGTTTTCACAGTCTGCAAGTACGTTTTTAAGCTGAATTCCATAACATTGTCCAAATTCATGTTTTAACCAAAATCCACAATGCGACCAGTTCAGCATATGAGAAGAGACACTGTTTGAGTGTAACAAGCGTGAAACATTTCTTTTAGGCTTTCGCATGAAAACAGGGTCCAAAATCATGGTTTTCGTTCAGCAGTGAAGTTGGAGCGCACATCTACAATAGGCAAGGGTTTTCAAGTCTGCAAGAAGTACGTTTTATGCTGAGTTCCATGAACATTGTCCAAAATCATGTTTTATCCAAAATCCACAATGCGACCAGTTCAGCATATGAGAGGAACACTGTTTGGTGTAACGCGTGAAACATTTCTTTTAGCCTTTTCGCATGAAAACAGGGTCCAAAATCATGGGTTTTCGTTCAGCACTTTGCTGGAAGTAGGATGCGCGCTCTACAATAGGCAAGGGTTTTCAAGTCTACAAGTGCGTTTTAAAGCTGAGTTCCATGAACATTGTCCAAAATCATGTTTAGAGGCCCAAATCCACATTGCGACCAGATCAGCATATGACAGGAGACACTGTTTGAGTGTAACAAGCGTGAAACATTTCTTTTAGCCTTTTCGCATGAAAACAGGGTCCAATCATGGGTTTTCGTTCAGCAGTGGAAGTAGGAGGCGCGCTCTACAATAGTGGGGTTTTCAAGTCTGCAAGTACGTTTTCAGCTGAGTTCCATAACATTGTCCAAAATCATGTTTTAGCAAAATCCACAATGCGACCAGTTCAGCATATGAGAGGAACACTGTTTGAGTGTAATAAGCAGTAAACATTTCTTTAGCGTTCATGAAAACAGGGTCCAAAATCATGGAGTTTTCGTTCAGCAGTGGAAGTAGGAGGCGCGCTCTACAATGGTAAAGGGTTTTCAAGTCTGCAAGTACGTTTTTCAGCTGAGTTCCATAACATTGTCCAAAATCATGTTTTTAACCAAAATCCACAATGCGACCAGTTCAGCATATGAGAGGAACACTGTTTGAGTGTAACAAGCATTGAAACATTTCTTTTAACCTTTTGCATGAAAACAGGGTCAAAATCATGGGTTTTTTCATTCAGCAGTGGAAGTAGGATGCGCGCTCTACAATAGGCAAGGGTTTTCAAGTCTGCAAGTACGTTTTTAAAAGCTGAGTTCCATGAACATTGTCCAAATCATGTTTTGGGCCAAATCCACATTGCGATAATCCAGCATATGACAGGAGACACTGTTTGAGGTGTAACAAACGTGAAACATTTCTTTTAGCCTTTTCGCATGAAAACCAGGGTCCAAAATCATGGGTTTTCATTCAGCAGTAGAGTGGGGCGCGCTCTACAATAGGCAAGGGTTTTCAATCTGCAAGTACGTTTCAACTGAGTTCCATAACATTGTCCAAAATCATGTTTTAACCAAAATCCACAATGGAAGGCCAGTTCAGCGTATGAGAGGAGACACTGTTTGAGTGTAACACGTACAAACATTTCTTTTCCTTTGCATAAGCAGGGTCCAAAATCATGGGTTTTCATTCAGCAGTGGAAGTAGGAGGCGCGCTCTACAATAGGCAGGTTTTCAAGTCTGCAATCGTTTTAAGCTAGGTTCCATAACATTGTCCAAAAATCATGTTTTATCCAAAATCCACAATGCACCAGTTCAGCATATACAGAACACTGTTTGAGTGTAACAAACGTAAACATTTCTTTCGCCTTTTAGCATGAAAACAGGGTCCAAAATCATGGGTTTTCGTTCAGCAGTGGAAGTACGACGCGCTCTACAATGAGCAGGGTTTTCAAGTCTGCAAGTCACGTTTTAAGCTGAGTTCCATAACATTGTCCAAAATCATGTTTTAAGGCCAAATCCACATTGCGACCAGATCAGCATATGACAGAGACACTGTTTGAGTGTAACAAGCGTGAAACATTTCTTTTAGCCTTTTTCGCATGAAAACAGGGTCCAAAATCATGGGTTTTTCGTTCAGCACTGGAGTAGGATGCGCGCTCTACAATAGGCAAGGGTTTTCAAGTCTGCAAATGCGTTTTCAGCTGAGTTCCATAACATTGTCCAAAATTCATGTTTTAACCAAAATCCACAATGCGACCAGTTCAGCATATGACAGGAACACTGTTTGGTATAGCTAAGCGTGAAACATTTCTTTTACCCTTTATTAAACGGGTCCAAATTCATGAGTTTTAAGTTCAGCAGTGGAAGTAGGAGGCGCGCTCTACAATAGGCAAGGGTTTTCAAGTCTGCAAGTACGTTTTCAGCTGAGTTCCATGAACATTGTCCAAAATCATGTTTTAACCCAAAATCCACAATGCGACCAGTTCAGCATATACGGAACACTGTTTGAGTGTAACCATTGTAAAACATTTCTTTTAATGTAAAACAGGGTCCAAAATTATGGTTTTCGTTCAGCAGTGGAAGTAGGAGGCGCGCTCTACAATAGGCAAAGGGTTTCAAGTCTGCAAGTACGTTTTAAGCTGAGTTCCATGAATTTGTCCAAAATCATGTTTTAACCAAAATCCACAATGCGACCAGTTCAGCATATGAAGAACACTGTTTAAGTGTAACAAGCGTGAAACATTTCTTTTAGCCTTTTTGCATGAAAACAGGGTCCAAAATGTGGGTTTTCGTTCAGCAGTGGAAGTAGGGAGCGCGCTCTACAATAGGCAAGGGTTTTCAAGTCTGCAAGTTCGTTTTAAGCTGAATTCCATAACATTGTCCAAATCATGTTTAATCCAATCCGTCGACCAGTTCAGCATATGAGAGGGGGCACTGTTTGAGTTAACAACGTGAAGCATTTCTTTTAGGCTTTTCGCATGAAACCAGGGTCCAAAATCATGGGTTTTCGTTCGCAGTGGAAGTTGGATGCGCGGCTCTACAATGAGCAAGGGTTTTCAAGTCTGCAATCGTTTTAATTTGAGTTCCATAACATTCTGTCCAAAATCATGTTTATCCCAAAATCCCTGATGCGACAGTTCAGCATATGAGAGGAACACTGTTTGAGTGTAACAAGCGTGAAACATTTCTTTTAGCCTTTGCATGAAAACAGGGTCCCAAAATCATTGGGTTTTAGTTCAGCACTGGAAGTAGGAGCGCGCTCTACAATAGGCAAGGGTTTCCAAGTCTACAGAATGTTTTAGCTGAGTTCCCTTGAACATTTCCAAAATGCTTTAGGCAAATCACATTGCGACCAGATCAGCATACAGGAACACTGTTTGAGTGTAACAAACCGTGAAACATTTCTTTCCCAACCTTTTCGCATGAAAACAGGGTCCAAACTCATGGGTTTTTCGTTCAGCAGTGGAAGTAGAGGGCGCGCTCTACAATAGGCAGGGTTTTCAAGTCTGCAAGTACGTTTTCAGCTGAGTTCCA
>NW_025538085.1:17500-23378 GCF_020615455.1 Coregonus clupeaformis | reverse complement strand
GCATGAACACACACTACGACACACACACACACACCGAAAGGCTGTGGTGTATTCTCTTGTTCACACACACACATCACATATAACACATGCCTACACATTACAGACTCACGTGCACATATAGTCCCACATACCTCACATTCCCTCATTCAAGCATTACACCTGCAGTACACACACACACCTCACTTCAGCCTTTTCTATTAAAGTACAATACCTTCCCCTATTCCAGCATCATCTTCCCACCCACCTCCAATACCACTCAGGCCTGAAATACCTATTTTATTTTCTTATTTCTCTCTCTGTCTCTCTCTCTGTTTCTCCCTACTGCTCTATCTATAGTAAGCTGTGTGGGGCTAAATTCAACTATTATTGAAAATTAAAAGTGGATTTCTGGTACCATGTACTCTCATGGCGGAACTCAACCACTAGACCAAACTCTATTTCTCTCCCATCAGGCAGTCACTCATCGCTCAAACTGGCTATCTTTTCTCAGTAGGCCCGGCCCGACGAAACAGTGTTAGAATAGCAGGGAATTCCAAAGGTACTTAATAAACTACAGAGGACTGCACAGACCCATCCTAAGGCATGAGGCTGTTCCCAGAGCCATCTACACTATTAGGTCAATCTAGAGCCATCTATAGAAGTTGAGGCTGGACCTAGAGGCCATCTACCTAGGGGGTTGGGTCAGAGACCAGACCATCTACAAGTGGAAATTGTATCAGACCAGGGCCATCTACATAGAAGTTAGGCCAGACCAGAGCCATCTACATGGGGTTTGGTCAACCACCATCCATGATTTAGTCCAGACCCCATCTACCTTGAGGATTTGCCACACCATCTACATAGATTATGTCCAGACCAGAGCCATCTACATAGAGTTCTGGCCAATCTCTACCGTGTGCGTAGGCCATCTCCGTTAGGCCACCATCTACTTACAGAGATTAGGGCCAACCAAGCCATCCCACACCAGAGTTTAGGCCAACCAGCCATCTACATAGAAAGTTAGGTCAACCCAAGCCATCTTAAGTTAGAATCAAACCACCTCTTGTCAACCACCATCTACATAATGCACAGGCCCATCTACATGAGAGAATTAGTCAGACCAGGCGCCATCTCTACATAGAAATTAAGCCCAGACCAAAGCCATCTACATAGAGTTAAGTCGCGAAATGCCATCTACATAGGAGTCTCCACATGTATCTATGGCAGACCAACCATCTCTACAACTCGAGCCATCTGTAGAGTTAAACCCAGCCATCTACATGAAAGTGGGCCAGACCAGGAGCCATCCCATAGAGGTGCAGCCCCAACCAGACCATCTGCACTTCACCCAGAAATTAGGCCAACCAGCCATCTACATAGAGAGTTGGCCAGACCAACCTTCATAGAGAGTTCAGTCCCTGTAGCTCAGTTTGTGGGACATACTTCTGACTCTAGGATATAACGTCTGTTTCCTGTTTAACCACTTAACTACATCCCCCTCCCTCTCCCCCCATCCACCCACACAGAGACATCCCATCGGCCAGAGTGAGATATCTCCCAGGATGGGGCACAAACTGTGTTCCCACACTCTCTCCCACATTCCCAGGATGTCTCCCAGGAGAGATAAGGATCACTCCGTCCTGACAGTGAGAATTTCCCATTTAGAATTCTGTGTGAGATTCAGACAGCTCACACATACACACATTCTTGTCCAAAGGACAGGCAGACCAACAGGCAGGCACACAGGGTTCGAACAGATTACAATGAGACATTGTGGTCTTATCGCTCTACATCAGGGATCACCCACTAGATTCAGCCTCGGCGTTTCTTGAGCGGATGGTTAGGGCCGGAAACATAATTACAAACTAATTTGTAGACTGCAAATTGACCGCAACCCAGACCGACATAAAACCATAAACATAATAATTTCAAACCTTTGCTTACATTTACTTATCAGCGATCAAATCTCTTTAATATGCGCTGGAATAATTGGGAACAGATTTCTGAATTAAAATCACATTCCCTTGTGTTTTTAGAACAATCTTTTATGTTCAACAATCAAAAACATGAACCTACAAGACCGGCCCCCTTCACTATGGGCAGGCAGGCATATTGTGATTGCAGATTAGACTTCCTATTCTTTGAAAGCGTCTTGTGGGTCCCCTGGACCGAACAGTTACTTCATAATCAAATTACAAGTGTTAAAACACGAGGAATTTGCCCAAATGACATTTGATTTGTTCTAACCTATAAGACCAACAATGAAGGCCTGTTCAGAGTCCCAGTCCACATACCAAACAGTGATCTAATATCAAACTGTAGTTGGGCCAGAGTCTACCGCATGAGGTTTCAGCTGTCTGAGGGGACTGTTGGCTGATCCATGATCTCAGTGGTCTCAAGTGAGATGGACAATCATCCTTACCACTGAGAAAGTAAAGGCTTTATGCACGCCTTTCAAGACAGGACACACCCAGTCATTAGATGAAGTGAAGGTTGTTCTCCAAGTGACTGCATGGGATGGATAATATTAGGTGTGAGTGAATTCATAGTGCACATAGAACACATTTAATATCTTTCAGACAGATAGACAGACAGGTCAATATCTTGACTGAAGAACCTGGTTTATCAACTGAGATAAACTGGCTTTGTGGTAAATGAGGTAGTTCGATATACTAAATTCAGGTAATGATTAGAAACACACACCATGCTTTAAAGACAGATATACAGGGCAGAAGGAGAACTGAAGGATATTACAAAATTGGCAAAGGTGGTTCATGACCTTGCTCAGACCCAGTGACTTGTGTTAGTCAACACCATAACCAACACCCACGTTATGTCAGCTCAGTGGGAAAACACAGTTAGAAGCTGAAGAGATTACCTGGAATCACATTGTCTCTCCCTCGGGAGAGATTCCAACATTATAGGGCATTTGAAGGCCCACATGGAACAGGGTTTTTGATCTGGTAGGCCATATGGGATGAGTAAGAGGTGATTTGTGTTCAGGAGGGTGGGAGATATTTGTGTATGTGTGTGTGTGTGTGGGTGTGTGTGTGTGTGTGTGTGTGTGTGTGTGTGTGTGTGTGTGTGTGTGTGTGTGTGTGTGTGTGTGTGTGTGTGTGGGCGTCCCATTATGTGGGTCAGTGAGGCATGTTGTGAAGATCTAGAGGGGAAACAGGTGGCGTAGTCACACACAAACACACAACACACACACACACACACACACACACACACACACACACACACAGGTGGTGTAGACTGCCGTCTGTGCTGTCTCTAAATCAGGACAGTGTCAGGGTGGCCCATTGGGTTCAGATTATAGCCAAGCTTGTCCTGAAGACCTGGAGACCTGGAGACATTATCATGTTGTTAACCCGTAAATTCCTGACCTGGCAACCTGAGACATGATCGTATTGTTAACCCACAACATCCTGACCTGGCGACGTGGAGACATGATCATATTGTTAACCCATAACTTCCTGACCTGGCAACCTGGAGACATGATCATATTGTTAACTCACAACATCCTGACCTGGCAACCTGGAGACATGATCATATTGTTAACCCAGCAACATCCTGACCTGGCAACCTGGAGACACATGATCATATTGATAACCCACAACATCCTGACCTGGCAACCTGGAGACATGATCGTCTATTGTTAACCCCACAACATCCTGACCTGGCGACGTGGAGACATGATCAGTATTGTTCACCACAACATCCTGACCTGGCAACCTGGAGACATGATCATATTGTTAACTCACAACATCCTGACCTGGCAACCTGGAGACATGATTATATTTTCAACCCACAACATCCAGACCTGGCAACCTGGAGACATGATCATGTTGGTAACCCACAACATCCTGACCTGGCAACCTGGAGACATGATCATATTGTTAACCCATAACATCCTGACCTGGCGACGTGGAGACATGATCGTATTGTTAACCTACAACATCCTGACCTCTACTCTCTCTTTCCATCTCTCGTTTATTCCTCTCTGTCTATTCTTCCTCTCCATATATCCTGACTCCTGCTCTGTCAGGACAGTGCCTTGCAAAAGTATTCATCCTCCTTGGCTTTTTCCCATTTTGTTGCATTGCAATCTGTAATTTAAATGGATTTTTATGTGGATTTCATGTAATGGACATACACAAAACAGTCCAAATTGGTGAAGTGAAATGAAAAAAATAACTTAACAGAAAAAATGGTGCATTGATATGAATTCACCCCCTTTGCTAAGAAGCCCCTAAATGAGATCTGGTGCAACCAATTACCTTCAGAAGTCACATAATTAGTTAAATAAAGTCCACCTGTGTGCAATCTAAGTGTCACATGATCTGTCATATGATCTCAGTATATATACACCTGTTCTGAAAGGCCCCAGAGTCTGCAACACCACTAAGCAAGGGGCACCACCAAGCAAGCGGCACCATGAAGAACAAGGAGCTCTCCAAACAGGTCAGGGACAAAGTTGTGGAGAAGTACAGATCAGGGTTGGGTTATTAAAAAATATCTGAATTCTTTGGAAAATGCATGTGAGCTACCATTAAATCCATGATTAAAAATGGAAAGAATATGTCATAACAACAAAACCTGCCAAGAGAGGGACGCCCACCAAAACTCGTGGACCAGGAAAGGAGGGCATTAATCAGAGAGGCAACAAAGACCAAAGATAACCCTGAAGGAGCTGCAAAGCTCCACAGCGAGAGTTGGAGTATCTGTCCATAGGATCGCTTTAAGCCGTACACTCCACAGAGCTGGGCTTTACGAAGATGGCCAGAAAAAAGCCATTGCTTAAAAGAAAAAAATAAGCAAACACATTTGGTATTCGCCAAAAGCCATGTGGGAGACTCTCAAACATATGGAAGAAGGTACTCTGGTCAGATGAGACTAAAATTGAGCTTTTTGGCCATCAAGGAAAACGCTATGTCTGGGCGCAAACCCAACACCTCTCATCACCCCGAGAACACCATCCCCACTGTGAAAAATGGTGGTGGCAGCATCATGCTGTGGGGATGTTTTTCATCGGCAGGGACTGGGAAACTGGTCAGAATTGAAGGAATGATGGATGGCGCTAAATACAGGGAAATTCTTGAGGGAAACCTGTTTCAGTCTTCCAGAGATTTGAGACTGGGACGGAGGTTCACATTCCAGCAGGACAATGACCCTGAGCATTCTGCTAAAAGCAACACTCAAAGTGGTTTAAGGGGAAACATTTAAATGTCTTGGAATGGCCTAGTCAAAGCTCAGACCTCAATCCAATTGAGAATCTGTGGTATGACTTAAAGATTGCTGTACACCAGCGGAACCCATCCAACTTGAAGGAGCTGGAGCAGTTTTGCCTTAAAGAATGGGAAAAATCCCAGTGGCTAGATGTGCCAAGCTTATAGAGACATACCCCAAGAGACTTGCAGCTGTAATTGCTGCAAAAGGTGGCTCTACAAAGTATAGATTTTTTTTTTTTGGGGGTGAATTGTTATGCACTATCAAGTTGTTTTTGGTCTTATTTCTTGTTTGTTTCACATTAAAAAAATATTTTTGCATCTTCAAAGTGGTAGGCATGTTGTATAAATCAAATGATAAAACTCCCCCAAAAACCATTTAAATTCCAGGTTGTAAGGTAACAAAATAAAAAAAATGCCAAGGGGGGTAAATATTTTAAGCAACTGCACATCATTCTATTCCAGTGATTGGCAAGTGAATGTATGCAATGTAATTTAAATAATATTCATGTATGGTCCCAATAGAATGTCCTATTATCATATATTGTCCCATTAGAATGTCCTATTATATTATATTGTCCCATTAGAATGTCCTATAATAATATATGGTTCTTTTTTAGAATGTCTATCAAAATATATTGTCCCATTAGAATGTCCTATTATAATGTATT
>NW_025538085.1:0-12500 GCF_020615455.1 Coregonus clupeaformis | reverse complement strand
CGGCGTCCTGAGAGATATGATCGGTCTCTTTGTGTTTGTTTACCTGGATGACATTCTGATCTTCTCGGAGGAACCTTCCGACCACGTTCAGCATGTCCGGCAGGTTCTGCAGCGTTGTTGGAGAATCGCCTGTTCGTGAAGGCCGAGAAGTGCGAGTTTCACGCCCACACGACATCCTTTCTCGGGTACATCATCTCCAGGGGAGAGATTAGGATGGACCAGGAGAAGGTTAGAGCGGTTCTGGAATGGGCCCAGCCCGAGTAGAGATTGCAGCTCCAGAGATTTTTTGGGGTTTGCGAATTTCTACCGCAGATTCATCCGGGGATTACAGCCGTGTGGCCGCTCCGTTAACTGCCTTGACTTCCAGTATCAGGATCTTCAAGTGGAATCCGGAGGCGGATCGAGCGTTTCTGGATTTGAAGAGGCGATTCACCAACGACCGATTCTCTCTCAACCGGACACGGCCCGTCAGTTCGTGCGTTGAGGTGGGCCGCGTCTGATGTGGGAGTTGGCGCCATCCTGTCGCAGCGAGGCTCCACGGACAGTAAACTCCATCCCTCGCCTACTACTCTGTTCGCCTTTCGCCTGCGGAGAGAATTACGATGTGGGTAACCGGGAGCTTCGCGGTGAAACTTGCCTTGGAGGAGTGGCGCCACTGGTTGGAGGGGGGCGGAGCAACCGTTTATTGTCTGGACTGACCACAAGAATCTTGCTTACGTGCAATCGGCTAGACGCTCAACTCCCGTCAGGCCAGGTGGGCGTTGTTTTTTCGGACGATTCAATTTTTCCCTGACGTTCCGACCTGGATCTAAGAACGGCAAGGCGGACGCCTTGTCCCGGATGTTCTCCAAGACGGAGGAGAGTGGGTCCAAGACCGAGACAATTCTCCCCCGGAACTGCGTCGTGGGGAGCTGTTAGGTGGAAGATTGAGGAGGAGGTGATGGCGCCTTCGACGCAGCCCGGCCCGTAACGGTCCACCCGGTCGGTTGTTTGTGCCTGAGTCGGTTCGTCCCTGCTGTCCTCAAATGGTCCCACGCCAGCAAGATGGCTTGTCACCCTGGCGTGGCTCGGACGATGGCGTTTCTTCGCAGACGTTTTTGGTGGCCTGCCATGGCGAGGATACTCGGGGTTATGTTGCTGCCTGTCCAGTGTGTGCGCAGAATAAGAGTACCAATCGGCCCAGCTCTGGACTACTTCACCCCCTTCCTATTCCCGGCGACCATGGTCGCATCTGGCCCTGGACTTTGTCACTGGGTTGCCCGCTTCTAGGGAAACACGGTCGTTCTGACTACTCGTGGACAGATTCAGCAAGTTCGCCCACTTTGTGCCTATTGCCAAGCTTCCCTCTGCCTCGAGACGTCCGAGATCCTGGTTAGGGAGGTTTTCAGGGTCCACGGTTTGCCCAGTGATATCGTTTCCGACCGTGGCCCTCAGTTTACCTCTGCTGTCTGGAAGTCCTTCTGTTTGGCCATTGGAGCTACAGTCAGCCTCATCATCTGGTTTTCACCCCCAATCTAATGGTCAGGCGGAGAGAGCCAACCAGAAGATGGAATCCACGCTACGCTGCCTTGTCTCCTCCAACCCCACCTCCTGGGTCTCTCTAGTTGCCTTGGGTTGAGTATGCCCACAATACTCTCCTACATCTGCCACTGGGATGTCTCCCTTCCAGTGCCTGTATGGCTACCAACCTCCCTTTGTTCCCTTCTCAGGAGAAGGAGCTCTCAGTGCCCTCTGTTCCAGGCCCATATTCGTCGTTGCCACCGGACCTGGCATCGGGCCAGAAAGGCACTCCTTAGAGTTTCGGACCGGTATCAGCTCCAGGCGAATCGTCGCTCCGGATCCCCGCTCCCACCTATACCATCGGAGATAGGGTCTGGTTGGCTCACCGGGATCTTCCTTTACGGACTGAGTCTAGGAAGTTGTTACGAAGTTCATTGGTCCGTTTGTGGTGGAGAAGGTGATCAATCCGGTGGCAGTTCGAGCTCTCAAACTACCGAGGGACGCTCAGAGTCCATCCCACCTTTCATGTCTCCTGCCTCAAGCCTGTTCTCCTCAGTCCTCTGTTGCCTCCTCCGCCTCTCCTCCTCCTCCTCCTCGGATGATCGGAGGTGGTCCTGCCTACACGGTGCGACGCATCATGGATTCCAGACGGCGGGGCCGGGGTTTCCAGTATCTCGTGGACTGGGAGGGTATGGTCCTGAAGAGAGGAGTTGGATTCCGGCGACAGATCCTAGATGCTGACCTCATTCGTGACTTCTACCGCCTCATCCTGGCGCTCCGGGGAGTCCCGCCCGTGGCGTTCGTCGGAGGGGGGGGTACTGTAACGATCCCTGCAGTCTGAGTCGGTTTCTGTCTGGGTATTAGTTTTTCTGCTCGGGATCTCCAGTTTCCCGAGGTTCTGGAAACGCTCCTGCCTGGTTGCCGGGCAACGTTGCTAGGCGGGAGCTCTCTTGATTTCCGCACCTGCATCCCATCAGCAATCTGCACACCTGGTCCTGATCATCACCCTTCTTAGGCTCTGTCCTAACATCCATTCCCTGCCGGATGGGTAGCCATGAACATCACTCGTCCGGAACCTTCACCCCTACCTCTGCCTGATGGTCGGGCGGCTGCCGAGCCATCATTGGACCAACTACTGCACCCTCAACAACTCATCCACGCCGCCCGCTCTGTTCCCTGGATTATTCAGCAGCACTCGTGGATCAGTTAAATAAACACTCACCTTTGACACCACTTACCTTGTCCTGGTCTGCTTCTGGGTTCTGGCTTAGTAAACCGTGACACTCTCTCTCTCTCCCTCTCTCTCTCTCTCTCTCTCTCTCTCTCTCTCTCTCTCTCTCTCTCTCTCTCTCTCTCTCTCTCCCTCCCTCTCTATCTCTCTTTCCACACCCCTCTTTCTAACAATCTCTCTCTCTATCTCTTCTCTCAACGTTTGAGAAAATGCTTAAAAGCTCTCAGCGGAATTGATTGGCACTGAATAGAGCACACTTGAAATCAGACCAAATAACTGACTAGGTTATGTGCTTGAGACAACTTCAACGGCACACACTCACACACGCACAAGCACTCTCTCACAAACACACGCACACACACTTGAACTGTCTCACAAACACACACACACACATATTTCCTGGAATACTTCCAGCCAACCAATCACTCTGATCCAGAGCTGATAACATGATGGAGGTTGTTTAAAAACGTAGAGCCATCTAGTGAGCCATGATTTGTACTGTGTCAATTCACCGTAACCTTAATGCCAGTGCACTCTACAGATACGTCCCCAAATGACACACTATTATCTTCATAGTGCACTACTTTCCCTATGGACTTTGGTCAAAAAGTTGTGCACTATTTTGGGAATACGGTGCCCATTTAAGACCATCCTAGAGCCAGATCATTCATCCATCCGACATCTCACTGTGGAATCAGAATCACATGGAACTCTCACTCTATTCCACAGTTCTGTTGCCTCTCTTGTTACCATGGTGATATCCACTCTGAGGAGTTTCCACACAAACTTTAGTAACTCTACGTGACACTCAAAAATGATCTCGTCTTTCAAACGCAAAAATACAATGACCTTCATCCTTCCTTTCTCTTTACATTGTTTTTTACCCCTGCAGTGAGGTGTGTGTGTGCGCGTGTTGTGTGTGTGTGTGTGTTTGTGTGTGTGTGTGCTCAGCTCATTGTAACCTCTGGGAGAACTGCAGCAACTCCCCATTAAGTGTTCTGGGAGCCGCAGCAGGAGATGAAACATCACTGACCTTTAAGAACACAAACAAGAGCAGTTTCAAGAATCATCAGAAAAAGTTGTACACTGTCACACACACACACACACACACACACACACACACACACACACACACACACACACACACACACACACACACACACACACACACAGACACACACACACACACACACACACACACACACACACGCACACAGTACACAAACTCTCACTCTCTCTCACACACACACCTCTGTACTCCCCTACCGGGTCCCCTTCTGTTCATCTGACAGAACCTGCATGTTAACATCTAATTGATTGCTGTATTGAAACACATTCATGTCCACCTGATGATATATAGCAGGCAAGACAGCCAGCTCACACACACACACATACACACACACACTTACACACACGCACACACACACACACACACACACACACACACACACACACACACACACACACACACACACACACACACACACACACACACACACACACACACACTATATCACACACACACAGATGAAAAATAATGAGAGAGAGGCCATTTTGAGAGAGGTCAATAGGTCAATGTGAGGCTGATGACCGCCCATGGTGACAGGCTATTAGCGGAATGCTAAATGGTCCCATTGAAGTTGCCTAGCATCAGCGCTGATTCACGGAGCGAGCCGTTCCAATCAGCTGAAATCATCACTCACACACACAGTCTGTTTTCCAAACGGTACCCTATTCCTTTACCCATAGGGCTCTAGACAAACGTAGTGCACTGTAAAGGCTATAGGTTGACATTTTGGACGCAGCCACAAAACAGATGTAGACACACACAAATCAAATCAAATCAAATCAAATTTTATTGGTCACATGCGCCCGAATACGACAGGTGCAGACATTACAGTGAAATGCTTACTTACAGCCCTTAACCAACAGTGCATTTATTTATTTAACAAAAAAAGTAAAAATAAAACAACAACAAAAAAAGTGTTGAGAAAAAAAAGAGCAGAAGTAAAATAAAATAACAGTAGGAAGGCTATATATACAGGGGGTACCGGTGCAGAGTCAATGTGCGGGGCACCGGCTAGTTGAGGTAGTTGAAGTAATATGTACATGTGGGTAGAGTTAAAGTGACTGACGCACACACAGAGCACTGCCTTCGCACGCTCACACGCATGTTCGCATCCACAGACGTAGCATGTTGTTATTGTCCTCCAATGACCACAGAATAATGCTAAAGACATTAATGGGAAATAATCTGTTTTTAAAATGCACATACACATGTCCTGTAGATGTGGCAAACACAAGGTCATATACACCTGCAGTAAACATAGGAAAAACATGGACACGATGGACTGACAAGGACACACATAGATACTGTAGGCCAGTAGTATAGGTAATTATTTACTGGTTAGAGACACAGTGGTTTTATAGGTTTATATAATAATCATGAATCATAGTCGCTGGGTGTGTCACTGTCCTCCTGGAGTTATAGAGAGAAACCATACTGATGCGCCTTCTCTATCAATCATTCACTTCCTCTTTCTCTCTCTCTCACTCCCTTTTTTTTCTCTCGCTCTTGTTCACTTCCTGTTTCTCTCTCCCACCCTGTATTTGCATGTACAGTTGAAGTCTGAAGTTTTACATACACCTTAGCGAAACAAATTTAAACTCAGTTTTTCACAATCCCTGACATTTAATCCTAGTAAAAATTCCCTGTCTTAGGTCAGTTAGGATCACCACTTTATTTTAAGAATGTGAAATGTCAGAATAATAGTAGAGAGAATGATTTATTTCAGCTTTTATTTCTTTAATCACATTCCCAGTGGGTCAGAAGTTTACATACACTCAATTAGTATTTGGTAGCCTGGTAGCAATTGTTTAACTTGGGTGAAACGTATTCGGGTAGCCTTCCACAAGCTTCCCACAGTAAGTTGGGTGAATTTTTGGCCCATTCCTCCTGACAGAGCTGGTGTAACTGAGTCAGGTTTGTAGGCCTCCTTGCTCGCACACGCTTTTTTGAGTTCTGCCCACAAATTATCTATAGGATTGAGGTCAGGGCCTTGTGATGGCCACTCTAATACCTTGACTTTTGTTGTCCTTAAGCCATTTTGCCACAACTTTGGAGGTATGCTTGGGGTCATTGTCCATTTGGAAGACCCATTTGCGACCAAGCTTTAACTTCCTGACTGATGTCTTGAGATGTTACTTTAATATATCCACATTTTTTTCCTTCCTCATGATGCCATCAATTTTGTGTAGCACACCAGTCCCTCCTGCAGCAAAGCACCCCCACAGCATGATGCTGCCACCCCAGTGCTTCATGGTTGGGATGGTGTTCTTCGGCTTGCAAGCAACCCCCTTTTTCCTCCAAACATAAGATGGTCATTATGGCCAAACAGTTCTATTTTGTTTCATCAGACCACAGGATATTTCTCCAAAAAGTCACGATCTTTGTCCCCATGTGCAGTTGCAAACCGTAGTCTAGCTTTTTTATGGCGGTTTTGGAGCAGTGGCTTCTTCCTTGATGAGCGGCCTTTTTCAGGTTAGGTCGAAACAGGACTTGTTTTACTGTGGATAAAGATACTTTGTACCTGTTTCCTCCAGCATCATCACAAGGTCCTTTGCTGTTGTTCTGGGATTGATTTGCACTTTTCGCACTAAAGTATGTTTTCATCTCTATGAGACAGAATGTCTCATTCCTGAGCGGCATGACGGCTGCATGGTGCCATGGTGTTTATACTTGCATACTATTGTTTGTACAGATGAACGTGGTACCTTCAGCCATCTGGAAATTGCTCCCTAGGATGAACCATACTTGAGAGGTCTACCATTTTTTTTCTGAGGTCTTGGCTGATTTATTTTGGATTTTCCCATGATGTCAAGCAAAGAGGCACTGAGTTTGAAGAGGTAGGCCTTGAAATACATCCACAGGTACACCTCCAATTGACTCAAATGATGTCAATTAGCGTATCAGAAGCTTCTAAAGCCATGACATCATTTTCTGGAATTTTCCAAGCTGTTTAAAGGCACAGTCAACTTAGTGTATGTAAACTTCTGACCAACTGGAATTGTGATACAGTGAATTATAAGTGAAATAATCTGTCTGTTAACAATTGTTGGAAAAATTACTAGATGTAGATGTCCTAACCGACTTCCCAGAACTATAGTTTGTTAACAAGAAATTTGTGGAGTGGTTGAAAAACGAGTTTTAATGACTCCAACCTAAGTGTATGTAAACTTCCGACTTCAACTGTATATCTTCAGGGTGACTCACTTCTTATCTTCCTGACAGACACCTTCCTCTCTTCATCCAGCTCTCTGTCTCCCCTCCCTCCCTCCTTCCCTCCCTTCTCTGTCTCCCCTCCCTCCCTCCTTCCCTCCCTTCTCTGTCTCCCTCCTCCCTCCCTCCCTCCCACCCTCCCTTCTCTGTCTCTCTCCCCACCATCCCACCCTCCTTCCTCCCTTCTCTGTCTCCCTCCCACCCTCCTTCCCTCCCTCCTCTGTCTCTCTCCCACCCTCCTTCCCTCCCTTCTCTGTCTCCCTCCCACCCTCCTTCCCTCCCTTCTCTGTCTCTCTCCCACCCTCCTTCCCTCCCTTCTCTGTTTCCCTCCCTCCCTCCTTCCCTCCCTTCTCTGTCTCTCTCCCACCCTCCCACCCTCCCTTCTCTTTCTCTCTCTCCACCCTCCCACCCTCCCACCTGCCCTCCCTTCTCTGTCTCTCTCCCACCCTCCCACCCCTCCCACCCTCCCTTCTCTGTCTCTCTCCCACCCTCCCACCCTCCCACCCTCCCTTCTCTGTCTCCCTCCCCACCCTCCTTCCTCCCTTCTCTGTCTCTCTCCCACCTTCCTTCCCTCCCTTCTCTTCTCCCTCCCTCCCTCCTTCCCTCCCTTCTCTGTCTCCTCGTTCCCTCGTTTCCCTCCCTTCTCTGTCTCTCTCCCCACCCTCCTTCCCTCCCTTCTCTTTCTCTCTTCCACCCTCCTTCCCTCCCTTCTCTTTCTCTCTTCCACCTTCCTTCCCTCCCCTTCTCTGTCTCTCTCCCTCCCTGCTTCCCTCCGTTCTCTGTCTCTCTCCCCACCCTCCTTCCCTCCCTTCCTGTTTCTCTCCCACCCCTCCCTTCCCTCCCTCTTGTCTCTCTCCCACCCTCCTTCCCTCCCTTCTCTTTCTCTCTCCTCCCTCATTTCTCCATTCTCTCTCTCTATCCCTCCCTTCCTCCCTATCTCTCAACCCCTCTCTCCCTGTTCCTGCACACACCTGGCTCTCTCTATCTTTTCCCTCCCTCCCTCCTCCCTCCCTACCTCCTCCCAACCCCCTAACCCCCTAACCCCCTCCCTCCCTCCCTCCCCAGCAGGTAAGACGTTGTTTACCACCTCAGTAAGTTCCCACAGGACAGCTGTGCACCTCATACAAACTAGCCCAGTCAGCAATCTCTCTGTGTGTGTGTGTGTGTGTGTGTGTGTGTGTGTGTGTGTGTGTGTGTGTGTGTGTGTGTGTGTGTGTGTGTGTGTGTGTGTGTGTGTGTGTGTGTGTGTGTGTGTGTGTGTGTGTGTGTGTGTGTGTGTGTGTGTTTGTGTGTGTGTGCCCCTGTGTGTGAACTCACACACCGTCTGTGTATTAAGGCAGAATAATGTGTTGTTGCTGTGAGACCTTGTATTTGAGTCCTGTTTTGATTCAGCTCTTTTCAACCACAGTGGTCTTCCAGCTACAGTTGACTGCTAAGGTTGACTATAGGAAACGAGACACACAGTTGTCAGCATAAAGACTTAAGTAAGAACCATTAATGCATTTATGGGTCCCTATTGGTCGAGGAGTGTCTGTGTGTGTTAAGCGTACGAGGTGTGTGTGTACGTGTTTGGATTGCCTGTTGAAGCCGGATCCACTTGGCCTGATGACAAGCTCAAGCACCTTCTCACGCCCTCTGTGTGTGTGTGTGTGTGTGTGTGTGTGTGTGTGTGTGTGTTCGCACTCCACCGATAGGGAAGTCCTATTGAATAAAACTTGATGATAATTCATCATAGGTATTAGATCATAACTTATTCATATGACTACTATGGCTGACTGCTAGACACTATCAGGGAGGGAGGGAGAGAGAGAGAGAGAGAGAGAGAGAGACAGAGAGAGAGAGAGAGAGAGAGAGAGGGGGGGAGAGGGAGAGTGAGAGAGCAAGAGAGAGAAGGAGGGAGGGAGAGAAGGAGAGAGATAGAGAGAGAGAGAGAGAGAGAGAGGAGAGAGAGAGAGAGAGAGAGAGAGAGAGAGAGAGAGAGAGAGAGAGAGAGAGAGAGAGAGAGAGAGAGAGAGAGAGATTACTCGTAGATAATGAGGGATGCAGAGGACCCAAAATATGAAAATAAGACAACACTGAACTAAATAAGTCCCTATCCTAATCATACCAACTAAATAATTCCCTATCATACTCATACCAACTAAATAAGTCCCTATCATAATCATACCAACTAAATAAGTCCCTATCATACTCATATCAACTAAATAAGTCCCTATCAAACTCATACCAACTAAATAAGCCCCTATCATAATCATACCAACTAAATAAATCCCTATCATAATCATAATCTGTTCAATGGTCTGATATTCCAAAATACTTCACAGAGATAACCATTGGTCTGGTGCTACAATCAGACCTTCGACACAGAATGGAGCGTTCTAAAACAGGTGTTCCATTCATTCAGTCTGAGAAGCTGAAAGAATAAAAAAATGTGTTCGTTCTTGGGGTTCCGTCAGGGAATTGTTACTCTGTCCTTAACTGACCCTCTCTATTAGCTTTGCTCCTAGCTGTATCTCAGGACGTGTTCTGAATGACGGCCACATAATCTGACTCATACCTGTCCTCTCGTCTCATTGGACAGCGGCTGTCGATGACTAACACCTGTCCTCTGATCTAATAGGCCATTGACTGTTGATGAGGTTGGGTTGAGGGTGATAAGGGCTAAAGGGGGGAGAGACTCAGAGGAGATCGGCAACCCCCTCCAAAACACACACACACACACACACACACACAGACACACAGACACACACACACACACACACACACACACACACACACACACACACACACACACACACACACACACACACACACACACACACACACACACACACACACACACACACACACACACACACACACACACACACACACACACACACACACACACATTGCCCCCCAAGTGTGTTCCGTTTCTCCACAGATTAAGAATGGGGGCATCAGGGAGGTTAGACAGGGGGTAGATGTGCTGGGGGGAGTCAGAGGGGTTGGGAGGGGGAGGTTAGACAGGGGTAGATGTGCTGGGGGGAGTCAGAGGGGGTTGGGAGGGGGGAGGTTAGACAGGGGGTATGTGTGCTGGGGGAAGTCAGAGGGGGGTTGGGAGGGGGAGGTTAGACAGGGGGTAGATGTGCTGGGGGAGTCAGAGGGGTTGGGAGGGGGAGGTTAGACAGGGGTTAGATGTGCTGGGGGAGTCAGAGGGGGTTGGGAGGGGGGAGGTTAGACAGGGGGGTAGATGTGCTGGGGGAGTCAGAGGGGGGTTGGGAGGGGGAGGTTAGACAGGGGGTAGATGTGCTAGGGGGAGTCAGAGGGGGGTGGGAGGGGGAGGTTAGACAGGGGTAGATGTGCTGGGGGAGTCAGAGGGGGTTGGGAGGGGGGGAGGTTAGACAGGGGGTAGATGTGCTGGGGGGAGTCAGAGGGTTGGGAGGGGGGAGGTTAGGACAGGGGGTAGATGTGCTGGGGGAGTCAGAGGGGGTTGGGAGGGGAGGTTAGACAGGGGGTAGATGTGCTGGGGGAGTCAGAGGGGGGGTTGGGAGGGGGAGGTTAGACAGGGGGTAGATGTGCTGGGGGGAGTCAGAGGTGGTTGGGAGGGGGGAGGTTAGACAGGGGGTAGATGTGGGGGGGAGTCAGAGGGGGTTGGGAGGGGGAGGTTAGACAGGGGTAGATGTGCTGGGGGAGTCAGAGGGGGGTTGGGAGGGGGGAGGTTAGACAGGGGTAGATGTGCTGGGGGGAGTCAGAGGGGGGTTGGGAGGGGGGAGGTTAGACAGGGGGTAGATGTGCTGGGGGGAGTCAGAGGGGGTGGGAGGGGGGAGGTTAGACAGGGGGTAGATGTGCTGGGGGAGTCAGAGGGTGGGAGGGGGGAGGTTAGACAGGGGGTAGATGTGCTGGGGGGAGTCAGAGGGGGTTGGGAGGGGGGAGGTTAGACAGGGGGTAGATGTGCTGGGGGGAGTCAGAGGGGGGTGGGAGGGGGGAGGTTAGACAGGGGGTAGATGTGCTGGGGGGGAGTCAGAGGGGGTGGGAGGGGGAGGTTAGACAGGGGGTAGATGTGCTGGGGGGAGTCAGAGGGGGGTTGGGAGGGGGGAGGTTAGACAGGGGGGTAGATGTGCTAGGGGGAGTCAGAGGGGGGTGGGAGGGGGGAGGTTAGACAGGGGTAGATGTGCTAGGGGGAGTCAGAGGGGGCTGGGAGTGGGGAGGTTAGACAGGGGGTAGATGTGCTAGGGGGAGTCAGAGGGGTTGGGAGGAGGTTAGACAGGGGGTAGATGTGCTGGGGGGAGTCAGAGGGGGGTTGGGAGGGGAGGTTAGACAGGGGGTAGATGTGCTGGGGGGAGTCAGAGGGGGTTGGGAGGGGGGAGGTTAGACAGGGGGTATGTGTGCTGGGGGAGTCAGAGGGGGTTGGGAGGGGGAAGGGTTAGACAGGGGGGTAGATGTGCTGGGGGGAGTCAGAGGGGGGTGGGAGGGGGAGGTTAGACAGGGGGTAGATGTGCTGGGGGAGTCAGAGGGGGTGGGAGGGGGGAGGTTAGACAGGGGTAGATGTGCTGGGGGGAGTCAGAGGGGTTGGGAGGGGAGGTTAGACAGGGGGTAGATGTGCTGGGGGGAGTCAGAGGGGGTTGGGAGGGGAGGTTAGAGCAGGGGGTAGATGTGCTGGGGGGAGTCAGAGGGGGTTGGGAGGGGAGGTTAGACAGGGTAGATGTGTGGGGGAGTCAGAGGGGGTTGGGAGGGGAAGGTTAGACAGGGGGTAGATGTGCTGGGGTGGTTTTGCATGTCTTCAGCGTAACACAGTAGGTTACATTTACTGGAGGAGCACAGAAGAAGGTAGGGTTTGTATTTCTGTATTGCTTGTAGTGGTGGTGGGGTTACATGCGTAAGTCAAACAACATACAAACACTTCCTCTGTGAAGGGGGTGGAACACAGGTTAGATGGGGTACATGTTAATGATACATAATAGGTTAGATGGGGTACATGTTGTAGATATATAACAGGTTAGATGGGGTACATGTTGTAGATATATAACAGGTTAGATGGGGTACATGTTGTAGATACATAACAGGTTAGATGGGGTACATGTTGTAGATATATAACAGGTTAGATGGGGTACATGATGTAGATATATAACAGGTTAGATGGGGTACATGTTGTAGATACATAACAGGTTAGATGGGGTACATGTTGTAGATATATAACAGGTTAGATGGGGTACATGTTGTAGATATATAACAGGTTAGATGGGGTACATGTTGTAGATACATAACAAGTTAGATGGGGTACATGTTGTAGATATATAACAGGTTAGATGGGGTACATGTTGTAGATATATAACAGGTTAGATGGGGTACATGTTGTAGATATATAACAGGTTAGATGGGGTACATGTTGTAGATACATAACAGGTTAGAAAGGATACATGTTGTAGATACATAAGCCTGCCATGATAAGGTGACAACATCAGATAAGGTTTTCATCATTATATGTAGACCAAAGTGACTATGGTCCAC
>NW_025538084.1:0-23392 GCF_020615455.1 Coregonus clupeaformis | reverse complement strand
GAACTGACATGTTGTCCACCAAATCAAAGGATGAGATAATTAATCTATTACTGAAAGCATAAGCCACAGCTAGCTAGCACTGCAATTGTATAAAACCATGGTGAGTAGTTGACTCCAAGAGAGAGAAAGACAATAGTTGAACAGTTTTGAACAAATTATTTTCCTTCCAAATGAAGGATAAGCAAAGAGAGAAATGTAGATTGTCATTTCTTCACTAGGTTTCATTATTTAGCTAGCAAATGCAGCTAGCTAGTTTAGTCTACTTGAAACACCCTATCAAACAGAGAGATGTTATTGCTTCTAGCTATTGATATTCACTTTCCAACACACACACTGGAACTCTTCCAAGTGGTAAACTTTGGTATTACTAATTTAGTATTGCCACCGGGAGCCCGCCGGTGTAACTGCTACTGACTTGATTCACTGTATACGTTACTGCATGATTGCAGCGTATTTATTAACATGTTAGTTCTATTATCTGTGCTGAATATGTCGTTACTTCAGCTAATATGGTGACAACGATGTAGGCTGTGTGTAGCAGTTTGATGGGAAAGGCCAAACCGTATATCAGGGTAGATGCAGGCAGAGTGTTCACTGTCTGTCACCTCAAATTTGTCTGTTACCTGTGTGTTCTATCAACTGTCACCTATTGTTGTTAAACTTAAATTCATAGCCTAGGTTGTAGCAACTCCATGATGGGGTACAGGGAAAATTCAAGTATCATGTGGTAGCCAAATGTATTACTGTTACACCGTGAACTGGATGAATGGAATACGAATGAGAGTCTTCCAATATGTTATTCGGCAAGGCCATGCTGAAAATAAATCATCCTCCCTCATCTTAACGGCACTGACCGCCACTGCCTCAGGCCCCTACTCATACTACCACATAGTGTTCCAATCATATCTATTGCATTATGGGATTGAACCCCATAATATTAGCATGTCAGTATTCCTATCTAGTGCACGACCAGCCAAAGCATGTCAAGACAGCCTCCTGCACTTTACAAACAACCCCTCTCAAATTCATGAGAGTGAAGCTCTGGAAGCAAGCACTGACATCCAGAGATCCACCTGATAGTTTGTTAAACATTGAAGCCTACATTGTCCTTGTTCACATTCTTGTTGTTTTCAAAGAATCAATAGCTGCTTACCTTTAATTGCGCTACATCTGTGCAGGTCAATGTGTGCCAGAGCCAGAGAACAGAATCACAATGGATCAAAACGTAATACTCCTCTAAGAACATGTATTAACGTTATCTGTCGAATCTTCCTCGCACTTGCAGGCGTTAAAAGTAATGGAATCGCTTGTTGCATCTTTTGACTTTCAAACTTCTTTGATCACGAGCATGTGTTGGCCTGATCCAGCGTGACAATGGGTAAGTGGCTAATGGGTAAATATCGAATAATGAAATGACCCAGTTCCCAGAGTCTACTTTAAGAAAAGCTCAGTTGATTTTGATTTGGAGTCGATCAATCCATTTACCATGCCTGACACAAGTGGTGTTTTGAAGTAACTCAAAATAGCTAATCCATCGTCCTTTTTCTCCACGTCCTCTTCTCCGTCAGATTAGGATTGTGCTGCTGGGGGTGCAGGTATAGTGGAAAGAGTGCAGTAGGGCACACCATCCGGCCAGATTAAAATGTAACTATTCCTTCCCGAAGAGAGCCACTTACAGAGGAATGTAGAAGAGCAGTGGAGGATCACCTGAGCAGCTTTCTCGGTGATAAAGTCTGGAGTCTACACTATAGAAGTGCTGCTCCATCAATGGAGAATGTCTGGGAAAGGCAGGCATCGAGGAGTACATAAAGAGTGAAGGGGAGGTCTCCAGTGGCCTGTTGAGAAATGTGGCAACAGGTATCACGTCAATTCAACAGTCCACAGAGCTTCTATGGAAAATAGGACAACATGGTGGCAGGCAAAAGATGGTAAACATTTTGAAATGGGTAGATTAGCCGTCAAAGAAGACAGTAAAGATAAGAAGAGAATGGAAAAGGAAGAGAGAAAGATCCTCAGGTCATTGAAAAGGTAAGTCTCAATTAAAGTCTCATATATTAAAACGCACTGTGGTAGGCATGATGTAAATACAAAAAAAAAAAAAAGAACAGAAATGTTATCTAGGGAAGTGTTTGTGTTTGACCAGTCTCAATGACTGAGAGGCCACTCCATATTAACTTGTAAAAAAACTGACATTGATTAGAAAACTGTTTATGATGTATATTTCTGTCCCAAAAGTGTTTTTAAAAAGGAGTATGTGTAGTTGTTACTTTGCGAGTTTGTTTCATCAGTTGATGCCAATTAAGTTCTTCACTTATCGAAAGTGCTGATCTTCAAACATTTCCTAAGTTTGTTGAAAACCACTGTTCAGTGAGGTGAGTCATATGAAAATAAAATAAAAGACTGACATGATATAATTTTTGTTGTTGTTGCAACATCACTAGCCCATTAAAATACGCTTACATAAACGTTCATTTGGCATGCCGATAATCTCTGCCAAGTATTAAAAATACACCAGCCACTGATGATGCCAAGGAGTTTTCCAGCCCATATCGCCTTTGAATTGGCAGCATTTGGCATACATTTACCAACTCAAGATAAAATCTACTAGGCACGGTTAAAAACAGAATTAACAGAATAGGTAAATATTTCTGTGCCCTATATTATCTGCAAGATCAAGTAATGAACATAGCACTAATGAATCAAACAGTTTTGTAAAATTCAAAATGCTAGGGCCACTACCATAGCTTTACACTTTGCAATTAGGCACCAAGGGCTCAATTGCGTGAGTTAGATATGTACTTGAAGACATATACAGATATTTTAAAATCAACCTCAGATACTTGTACTCACTGACATCTAATGTGGCAGGACCACAAGGTGAATATATACAATGTGTTCACAGGCACTGATGAGTTCCTATAGTGTACTACCTTCATGTTGTCATGGATATTCAAAAAACAATATTTATATAGACCAATAAACAATATAGAAATGTTGTTGTATTTTTGGTGTATGTCAGCAGTAAAGTTTAAAAGTAACACAGTGCACTGCGCTATAACGCCCGTAATGCCTCTGTCCATGCCAAAGCAGGCTTTGTGGCAAATACGGTAGTATCTTTATATGACTGTCAAGTCCTCCACATTTTCTAGTTTGACCAGCTGTTTTCGCAACTGCTATTTTTGAATTTGGTTGTCATATTGCGCAGGTTTGCTAGCAGCAAACTATATATTTAGCTAGCTTCTAGCCTAGTGTTTAGATATGCGATACGATCTCTCGCAATATTAACAGTAAGTGTTTACAAGTGTCCTGACGAGAAGGCAACTTTTCAGCAATGCCAGGCAAAATCGGGCATTATCAGCTCATTGTTATGGATGTATCCAAATAAATGTCAATAGAAAACAGCTACGTGATCTTATTCTGGCGCAGTGCAAGTCGACTGTGTTAGCCATAGCTAGCTGGCTAACTAGCAAGCAAGGGATAAGAAATTTTGCCACTGAACATGGCAACGGAACATAAAGAACTATTGGAACGAAACGCACTGGTTCGGCGTTCCCAGCAACCAAAAGATGAGGAAGTGTAATTCAACAAAAATGAAAATATCGACTTAAAAAAGTATTTCTACCAGTAAATGTGTGCTTTCATTGTTTACTTTGGCAACTGTACATGGGATAACGCCTCCGTTCTGTACATTACCTTGGAAAAATGTACTACGCAAAGGACTCAGCGGCTGCGCTATACACTATTTCAAAGGTAATGTACAGAATGTCGGCGTTTATCCCTTATATAAACCTGCCCATTACAACAGATCAAAGATTTTTGACCAAATTCGTAGTTACTGCATTTTGCCTTTGTAGGGCAGTATGGACCCTCCCCTTGAAAAAAAGTGTATGTTCCAGACAGTGCTCTCACAGGCACAGCCCAAGGCTGGTTACACTTCCATGGTACAGGCTAAAGAAAAGGAGAGGAGCTGTGAGACACACCTTCACAGCTCTCTGTCCTCCTCCCAGACTCTCCAAAACAAGGTCATCAGAAAACTCATTACCCTCCACAGCCGCCCCCCATGATACCTACCAGCAGAGTGGAGCTATCCCTCATTTTATATCACTCTTTATGGAACAGTATGATGACACAAGCAGAGGTAATCTGCACTAGTGACTCATCACTCAATCATGTAGTAACCAAAAAAGTGTTAAACAAATCAAAATATGTTTGTATATTTGAGATTCTTCAAATAGCCACCCTTTGCCTTGATGACAGCTTTGCACACTCTTGGCATTCTCTCAACCAGCTTCATGAGGTAGTCACCTGGAATGAATTTCAATTAATAGGTGTGCCTTCTTAAAAAGTAAATTTGTGGAATTTCTTTCCCTTCTCAATTTCGTTTGAGCAGACCAAGTCCATATTATGGCAAGAACAGCTCAAATAAGCACGAAAAGCGACAGTCCATCATTACTTTAAGACATGAAGGTCGGTCAATATGGACAATTTCAAGTACTTGCTGAACGCTTTCTTCAAGTGCAGTCGCAAAACCATCAAGCGCTATGATGAAACTCGCTCTCATGAGGACCGCCACAGGAATGGAAGAGCCAGAGTTACCTCTGCTGCAGAGGATAAGTTCATTAGAGTTACCAGCCTCAGAAATTGCAAGCCAAATAAATGCTTCACAGAGTTCAAGTAACAGACACATCTCAACATCAACTGTTCAGGAGGAGACTGTGTACTCAGGCCTTCATAGTCGATTTGCTGCAAAGAAACCACTACTAAAGGTCACCAATAAGAAGAAGAGACTTGTTTGGGCCAAGAAACATGAGCAATGGACATTAGAGCCAGTGGGAAATTTGTCCTTTGGTCTGGAGTCCAAATTGATATTTTTAGTTCCAACCGCATTGTCTTTGTGAGACACGAGTGGGTGAAACGGATGATCTCCACATGTGTATTTCCCACGTAGAAGCATGGAGGAGTGTGGTGTTATGGTGTGGGGGTGCTTTGCTAGTGACACTTTCTGTGATTTATTTAGAATTCAAGGCACACCTAACCAGCATGGCTACACAGCATTCTGCAGCGATATGCATCCCATCTGGTTTGGGCTTAGTGGGACTATCATTTGTTTTTCAACAGGACGATGATCCAACACACCTTCAGGCTGTGTAAGGGCTATTTTACCAAGAAGGAGAGTGATGAGGTGCTGCATCAGATGACCTGGCCTCCACAACCCCCCCAACCTCAACCAAATTGAGATGGTTTGGGATGAAGGAAAAAGCAGCCAACAAGTGCCTCAGCATATATGGGAACTCCTTCAAGACTGTTGGAAAGATTTGCAGAGAATGCCAAGAGTGTGCAAAGCTGTCATCAAGGCAAGGGTGGCTATTTGAAGAATCTCAAATATAAAATATATTTTTGATTTGTTTAACACTTTTTTGGTTACTACATGATTCCATATGTGTTATTTCATAGTTTTGATGTCTTCACTATTATTCTACAATGTAGAAAGTAGTAAAAATAAGAAAAACCTTTGAATGAGTAGGTGTTCTAAAACTTTTGAACGGTAGTGTACCTCCCAGACAGAACTGCATGATACTGTTAATTTCTACAGTATAATGCAATCAGACTTATATTGAAATCCTGTATTCAGTGGAAAACTAAAATGTCATTGCCTATTAGGTTTTATGGTCATGTATTTATGGAGTAATCAGGGTTTTGTTTGTACAGTGGCCTGTAAGGCGAGGTGGTGGTGTGATAATATTCATAGAACTCTAATCTGAACTGTCTGTGCTGTCTAGATATCTGAAAAAGGAGAACGAGAGCAACACAAAATAGATTGTGTGTACTGTCTTGTAAATATGTATATTTTATTTTGTATTTGGTGACTATCTTTTTCATATGATTATTATTGCTATTGTTAACTGTAATGATGTAATGATGAATTGATTTTAATGGATAGAGGGAGAGATAAGACAGAATGTTCCATGCTCATTCCTATTCGGTTTAACAGGAACAGCGATAAAGAGACAAATCCATGCAGGTGCAGGACAAACACTAACGGGGAGGAGGTGTGTGCGAGTGTATAGAGATGGAGACGTGCAGAAATTGAGCGCTATCTGTTGCAAGGCGTTGGAACCAAAATTATTTTCCAATCGTTTCGTTCTGACCAGAACCATTATTTTTTCTATTCCCTTCCACTGTTCCGACCTGCAAAATAAAGTTAGGAACCGGTTAATATCCTTCCTTTCTGATCCTTTTTAAAACCCTACATTAGCTCTGCATTAAATTACTTCACCAATCCGCACGCGGATAGAGCAGTTTGCTATGGAGCATGCAAGCTATGAGTTGTTTTATCCTAAGCTGCATATTTAGTTATTTTCCAGTTTTCTGTTCTCCCTGAACCGATTCCAACCCATGATCTGTTGTGCATTTATCCAGGAGTTGCCTGCCTTTCTGATCTTCATGAACATAAAGAAACGAGGTAAAATGTAGCCAGATAAAGAAAGGTATGAGACGTGTTGTCACGCCCTGACTCAGGGACTCTTATATGTTGAGTCAGGTGTGTATATTCTTTGTGGTGTTTTCTATGTGTTGATCTATTATGTGTAGATCTATGTTGGCGGTGGTTCCCAATCAGAGGCAGCTGCAGCTCGTTGTCTCTGATTGGGGATCATACCTTAGGCAGCCTATTGGCACAAGTGGGTTGTGGGATCTTGTTCCTTGTAAGGTATGTTGTGTGTGCTACCTTGGACTTCACGTTTCGTTTTGTTTATTGTTTTTGCAAGTGTTTATTGGTTTAATAAACATGTACGTATATCACGCTGTGCCTTGGTCTGTCCGTCATTAAATGAACGTGACAGAAGATCCTACCAAACGAGAACCAAGCAGCGTGCCAGGCGGAGGAATGGCCATGTCATAGGTGGCCGATTTGTGGTCATGGAAGAGATATTTGCGGGGGAGAGGACCATGGGCTGGGGTAGATGCCTGGCAGGAGAGGAGCAACGCAACACGGAGGAGGCCGGTCGAGGAGGAAGCCAGAAGCAGCCCCAATAAAACATTTTGGGGGCCACACGTGTGGTTGGCGGAGCCTAGTGTCAGAGCAGAGCCAACTCCCGTACTCACGCGAGGAAGAGTATGACTGGCAGGCTCCGTGTTAGCGGAGCTACGTACTGTGTCGCCAGTGCGCCGGCACAATCCTGTACGTCCTGTCAGCACTGTCGCACGTGCCGTGCGGAAGATGGGCATCCAGCCAGGACGGGGTGTGCTGGCTCAACGCCCTGGTCTCCAGTACGCCTCGGTCCCCGTATATCCTGCGCAGTTCTACGAACTGTATCGCCAGTCTGCGTGCACTGCCCAGTGCATCCTGTGCTGATGCCTCACACATACTGTGCGGAAGTAGACATTCAGCCAGGACGGGTGGTGCCAGCTCTCCGCTCCAGACCTCCCAGTCTGCCTCCACAGTCGGCCTGTTCCTGCTCCTCACCAAGCCAGTGGTGTGCTGTGCTAGCCCGGCTAGCCTGTTCCTGCTCCTCGCACTCAAGCTAGTGGTGCGCTCGCCAGTCCGGCCCGGCCCGTTCTGCTCCTCGCACCCAAGCCAGTGGTGCGCTGCCGCAATCCGGCCCGGCCTGTTCCTGCTCCGCACAAAGCCAGTGGTGCGCGTCGCCAGTCCGGCCCGGCCTTTTCCTGCTCCTCGCACTGCTGGTGGTGCGCGTCACCCAGTCTGGCCCGGCCTGTTCCTGCCTCCTGCACTGGGCCAGTGGTGCGCGTCGCCAGCCCGGCCCGGCCTGTTCCTGCTCTCGCACCAAGCCAGTGGTGCACGTCGCAGTCTGGCCCGGCTGTTCCTGCTCCTCGCACCAAGCCAGTGGTGCGCGCATGTCCGGCCCGGCCCGTTCCATGTCCCGCACCAAGCCAGTGGTGCGTGTTCCTAGTCCCGGTCCGGCCCGTGCCTGCGCCTGCACCCAGACCAGTGGTGCGTTTATCCAGTCCGGCTCGGCCCGTGCCCGTTCCACTCCGAGCCAGAGCAGTCCGCTCCACCGGTGCCTGATCCAGTTCCGGTCAGCTGTTCCACTCCGAACCAGAGCAGTCCGCCCACGGTGCCTGATTCTGCTCCGGTCAGCGGCTCCCACTCCGAGCCAGAGCAGTCCGCTCCACCGGTGCCCAGTCCAGCTCGGTCAGCGGCTCCAGTCCGGGAGCCTCACGTCAGCCCTCTCCAGGTTCGGGTCTCTTACCAGGGAGTCCAGACAGGGTCTGGTGTATCGTGGGAGGAAGGAGTGTCACCGATTCAGACAGACCACCAGAGGACCACAATTGCGTCACACCAGAAAGTTTATTAAACTTAAGGGAAAGGGAAGTAGGGGAATGAAGGTCCAGGGGTAACAGGGATCCCGTCCCAATGCGCTGGTCTGTGCCCCCCAGTGGCAGCGATGCGTCCTATGAAGCCGGTGGTGGGTGGTCCAGAAGTCCTGGGGGAGACACAGACACAACAGGGCGGAATGAAACCAGGCAGCAGTACAGTTCAAGGGAAATCCAAAAATACGTAGGCAAGGCAGAAGGCTGGTCAGAGTTACCGGGATTGAAGAGTAGTCAGAGTCGTAATGGCAGAAGCAGGTCTGGATCTCCTGAGGCAGAAGAGTATCCAAAAACAGGCAGGTCCGGGGGTCACAAACCAGGGTGAGCCAGAAGCGCGAGCAAACAGGTTCCGGGTGTGAGCTTGCAGACGATCTGACACTGAGAGCTGAAAGACAGGGCCTTAAATACTGGGAGAGGTTAGTGGGAAATGCAGCGCAGCTGGCAGAGTAATTAGAGCCGAGCAGAGCAGGGACAGGTGGAGCTAGTTAGGCTGAGTAGAGAGAGGGAGGTGAGCAGAGTGGAAGATAGTGGAAACCAATTAAGGTGTAACCCGGTGGAGTGAGAGGGCTCATGACAGAACCCCCCAAGGGACGGCCCAAGAAGTCCCAAGAGTAACACCACGCCGAAGCGGGAGGAGGAGCCGGAGGAGGGCTAGACTCCTCCGAACGGTCCGAGTGAACGTCCTCATCCGGGAGGAAGCCGGAGGGCCGTGGTCGGGAGATGGGACAGGTCCCGAGACAGGATCAGGCACAGGACAGGGAAGCCTGAGCGGGCCGGCGGTTGAGACCTCTGGGGCGGCCCCCTACGAGATTGCAGGTTGATCAGGATGCCGTTGGTGGAAAGCGGTGATGAGATCCCTATCCACAATCCGACTAGCTGGCACCCAGGTCCTTTCCTCAGGTCCATAGCCCTCCCAGTCAATGAGGTACTGGAGACCCTACCCTCCGTCTGGACCGAAGCAGGCGGCGGACGGTGTAAACCAGACCACCATCGGCTTGAGCCGTGGAGGAGGAGGACCAGGCAGCAGGGACAGCGGACTCTCATGGATGGGCTTAATCTTAGACACATGGAAAGTGGGGTGCACCCTCAGGGGAATTAGGCAGTTGGAGCCGGACAGCAGTTGGGCTAATCACTCTTATGATAGGGAATGGGCCAATGAACCGAGGTGCCAGCTTCTGCGACTCCACCCTGAGTGGCAGGTTCTTCGATGACAACCACTGCCTTTGGACCAACATGGTAGGTGGGAGCAGGAATTCTCCGACGGTTGGTCCTGGTAGTGTAGCTGGCAACGGACCTGAGGAGTGTGGCTCGGGCTTGTGACCAGGTGCGGCGACATCGACGGGCAAAAGCAAGTGCAGATGGGCAAGTAACCTCTCCTCCTGGCTGGCAAATAGAGGAGGCTGGTATCCATGCAAACACATTGGAAAGGGGACATACCGATGGCAGAGCAGGTCAGAGAATTGTGTCACGTACTCCACCCATGTCAATTGTGCGACTAGAGTGGGGGTTAGGTGAAGTCATGCATCGCAGTGCCTTCTCGAGCTCCTGATTAGCCCGCTCTGACTGCCCATTGGATTGGGGATGGAATCGGGAAGTCGACTGACTGTGGCTCCCCAGCAGGTGACAGAGCTCCTTCCAAAAAGGAGGAGAATTGTGGACCACGGTCAGAAACAACATCCTTGGCAGTCCGTGGATCCGGAAGAGCGTGTTCCAGGACCACCTGGGCGGTCTCCCTTGGCGGTTGGGAGCTTGGGGAGGGGAATGAAGTGTGCCATCTTGCACAACGGTCAATCGATGGTGAGAATGTACGGTCATGCCACTTGAGGGGGCAGCCCGTGACAAAGTCAAGGGCGATGTGAGACCAGGGACGTCTGGGCTTTAGGCAGGGGCTGCAGCAATCCGGCTGGGGGCTGGCAGGACGACTTGTGTTGGCTGCAGATGGGGCAGGCTTGACCAGAATTCCCGTACATCCTTCCTCAGAGAGGGCCACCAGAACCTGGCGAGCAGGTTGTAAAGCGCGGGTGGAGCCAGGGTGACAAGCTAGGCGGAGTCATGTCCCCACTGAATGACCTGGGACCTCAGGGTCTTCGGGGACAAAAAGGCGGTCAGCTGGGCAAGTGCTGGGACCTGGCTGGTTACGGAGAGCCTCCAGCACCTGTTCCTCAACAGCCCCAGGTCAGAGCTGCAACGATGCAGGGACTTGGCAGAATCGACACAGGGTCCTTGGAGGGGTGTCATCCTTCTGGAATTGACGGGAAGGCGTCTGGCTTGGTGTTGCGTGATCCAGGCCGGTATGACAGAGTGAAATTAAAACCTGGTGAAGACAGGCCCAGCGAGGACTGCCTGGGAGTTCAACCGCTGTTTCAGGCCGTCTTGGATGACTCCGAAGTTCTTATGATCGGTCCAAACAGAAATGGAATGGTGGACCCCTCCAGCCAGTGACGCCCACTCCTCCAAGGCAAGCTTCACAGCCAGCAGCTCACGAGTTCCCTATGTCGTAATTGCACTCAGAGGGGGACAACCGACGTGAGAAAAAGGCACAGGGATGGAGCTTCCTATCCTCCGCAGCCCACTGAGAAATCACAGCACACAACTCCCACATCCGAAGGCGTCCACCTCCACAATGAATTGCCGGTCCACATCAGGCATCTGGAGGATGGGAGCAGAGGTGAACCTCACCTTGAGGGTACTGAAAGGCTTTGTCGGCTGCTGGGGTCCAGGTGAAGGGTTGCTTGGTGCTGGTTAGGCAGGAGAGGGCAGCAACGGTACTAGTAGTTCCGGATAAACTTCCTATAGAAGTTAGCAAACCCAGAAACTGTTGCAGCTTCTTTCTGTTCTCCGAACTGGCCATGAAGTGACTGCTGATACTTTGGCAGAGATCCATTTGGATACTTCCTTCTGCCATATGTACCCCAGGAAGGCCACTGTCTTGACGTGAAACTCACATTTCTCTGCCTTGGCGTAGAGGGAATTCTCCAGAAGACGATGAAGGACTTGCTGGACATGGCGGGTGTGTTCAGACAGGTTTCTGGAGTAAATTAAGATGTCATCCAGGTAAACGAAGACAAACTTGTTTAACATGTCCCGCAGTACATCATTCACTAGAGCCTGGAACACAGCAGGAGCATTGGTGAGGCCAAAGGCATAACCAGATACTCTAGTGGCCTGTTGGTGTATTGAATGCGGTTTTCCATTCATCTCCCTCCCGGATCCGCACTAGGTGGTAGCGTTTCTGAGATCCAACTTGGTAAAAACAGTGGCTCCCTGGAGCAACTCAAAAGCAGAGAGGTGAGCAGAGGCAGAGGGTAACGGTTTTTCACTGTGATGTCGTTGAGTCCCCTGTAGTCGATGCAGGGGCGAAGAGATCCGTCCTTCTTCCCCACAAAGAAGAAGCCAGCACCAGCAGGAGATGAAGATGAACGGATTAATCCCTGCGGACAGAGAGCCATTGATGTAGTCCTCCATGGACTTTCTTTCAGGAGCAGACAACGAATAAAGACGACCCCCTTGGGGGAGCTGTTCCAGGGAGGAGGTCGATGGCACAGTCAGACGGTCGGTGAGGGGGCAGAGATGTGGCTCTTGCTTTGTTAAACACCTCTCTGAGACCATGGTAGCATTCTGGGACATTGGAGAGGTCAGGAGCGGAGTTAGTAGGTACTGGCGAGGGGGTAGTGCGGCAGCAAGCAGGCAGGTTCGGTGGCAGTCCTCTCCCCCACTCCTGATCACCCCGGTCACCCAGTCGAGCTGAGGGTTGTGCCGGCGGAGCCATGGGTAACCCAGGATGAGGGGTTGGCCTGGAGAGGGGGAGCAGGTGAAACTGGATAGTTTCTTGATGGTTTCGGACAGACCCATCGAGACCGGGGCCGTGACATGAGTGACCGATCCGAGTAAGTGTCCGTCCAGTGCCCGGGCAGGAATAGGAGGTGTCAAACGGAGGTTCTCCAGTCCCAGTTGGCGTGCCAGCGATGTCCATTATGTTGGCTTCGGCGCCAGAATCCACCAGAGCAGCCAGGGTGTGAGTTGAGTCAGAGAGGCGGAGGTGAACTTGCAGCAGGGGTTTTGCGGTCGGAGGACTGGATGGTCATTGAACTCAACCGGACTCCCCCTACGCCCGGTGAGCTTCGGCCCTTTAAAGGGGCAGGTTACCACACGATGTCCATCACCTCACAATAGAGGCAGAGGTTTGAGGTGAGACGGCGCTGGCGCTCTGCAGGAGTGAGAGCTCGCCCAATCTCCATAGGCTCAGACTGGATCAAGCTGACCTGGGTGAGTGGCAGTAGATGACAGGAGCCCAGTCGGATCTCTCCGAATGCCGGTAGTAGGTGGACCTTGGCGCCCCCTCTCACGACTGCAGGTCTGTATCCTTCTGTCGATCCTGACAGTCAGTCGATGGCTTCATCAAGAGTGGAAGGCAGTTCATGGGAGACCAACTCGCCCTTGATATAGTCAGCCAAACTATGGAAGAACGCGTCCACCAACGATGGTGTGTTCCAAGAACTTCGTCTAGCCAGGGTTCGGGAAGTCGATGGAATGGTCTACGACTGTACGTCTGCCTTGTCGAATACTGAACAGTTCACGAGACGCCTCTGCGGTGGGTGAATCCAGGTCAAACACCTTCAGCATCTCCTCAGCAAACAGGTCGAAGGTTGCACATGCGGGGTTTGACGTTCGAACTCTGCTGTTCCCCAGAGTCGAGCTCGGCCCGTCAGGTGAGTGATGGCATACCCAACTTTAGCCCCCTCCGTGGCGAAGGTCCTTGGCTGCAAGGAGAACTGAAGTCGGCAGCTAGTCAGGAATGGCCGGACCTGGGTTGAATCGCCGTTGAACCGCTCGGGGTTTCCAATCTTGGGTTCCGAGCAGCGGCTGCAATGACCGGGGCAGGTAACTCGGGGACTGGGCTGGTGGGCAGACTGGCTGGGGTAAGGTTGGTGAGGAGTTGAATGATCATGGCGAGTTGTTGTTGCTGCTGCTGGAACTGCTGCTCATGCTCATCGGTTTCCATGTCGGGAAAGTGTGCGCTGAGTCCATAATGGTCAGATCGCACTGTCACGATTCAGACAGACGACCAGAGGACCACAATTGCGTCACACCAGAAAGTTTATTAAACTTAAGGGAAAAGGGAAGTAGGGAGTGAATGAAGGCTCCAGGGTAACAGGGATCCCGTCCAATGCGCTGGGTCTGTGCCCCCCAGTGGCAGCGATCGTCCTATGAAGCCGGTGGTGGGTGGTCCAGAAGTCCTGGGGGAGACACAGACACAACAGGGCGGAATGAAACCAGGCAGCAGTACAGTTCAAGGGAAATCCAAAATACGTAGTAGCAAGGCAGAAGGCTGGTCAGAGTTACCGGGATTGAAGAGTAGTCAGGAGTCGTAATGGCAGAAGCAGGTCTGGATCTCCTGAGGCAGAAGAGTATCCAAAAAACAGGCAGGTCCGGGGTCACAAAACCAGGGTGAGCCAGAAGCGCGAGCAAACAGGTTCCGGGTGTGAGCTTTGCAGACGATCTGACACCGGAGAGCTGAAAGACAGGGCCTTAAATACTGGGAGAGGTTAGTGGGTAATGCAGCGCAGCTGGCAGAGTAATTAGAGCCGAGCAGAGCAGGGACAGGTGGAGCTAGTTAGGCTGAGTAGAGAGAGGGAGGTGAGCAGAGTGGAAGATAGTGAAACCAATTAAGGTGGTAACCCGGTGGAGTGAGAGGGCTCATGACAAGGAGAGGGGAAGCAGCGCGCTGAGGTCCAGACAGGACCAGGGGCGTAATGGGGGGA
The DNA here is from genome assembly GCF_020615455.1 of Coregonus clupeaformis. Classification (NCBI taxonomy): domain Eukaryota; kingdom Metazoa; phylum Chordata; class Actinopteri; order Salmoniformes; family Salmonidae; genus Coregonus; species Coregonus clupeaformis. Next base: position 9,299 of record NW_025538084.1, on the reverse strand, counting down.
GGAGAGATTGTGGTCGTCACGCCCGGAGCCGGATCCGCCTCCGAGGCGGAATGCCCACCGGACCCTTCCCTGTCATGTCAGGTTGGTGCGGTCGAGTCCGCAAGACTTTGGGGGTATCTGTCACGCCCTGACTCAGGGGACTCTTATATGTTGCGTCAGGGGTGTGTATATTCTTAGTGGTGTTTTCTATGTGTTGATCTATTATGTGTAGATCTATGTTGGCCGTGTGGTCCCAATCAGAGGCAGCTGTAGCTCGTTGTCTCTGATTGGGGATCATCTCTAGGCAGCCTATTGGCACTAGTGGGGTTGTGGGATCTTGTTCCTTGTAAGGCATGTTGTGTGTGCTACCTTGGACTTCACCTTTCATTTCGTTTATTGTTTTGTCGAGTGTTTATTGGTTTAATAAACATGTACGTATATCACGCTGCGCCTTGGTCTGTCCCGTCATTAAACGAACGTGACACGTGCTTAGAAAACTAGAAGAGAAGATAGAGATAGAAAGGTGGACAGAGTGAGAGTGGAAGGGAAACAGAGCAGGAACATGGGGTGATACATTCCTCTATGCCTTACATTGTGTTTGTGTATGGGCTTGCCCACAAGAGCCCTCACCCAGGCTATGACACAGACAAACTGGGCAGAATGTGATGATATTTTGTGTGGAGGAGCAAGGGAACTTATCAATGCACTGTGTTTGTGTGCATACGTGTGTGTGTGTGTGTGTGTGTGTGTGTGTGTGTGTGTTTCGTGTGTGTGTGTGTAGGCGTGGGAGTGATGGTGATGACGATATTTTATGTGTGTGAGGAAGGGTGGGGGTGAAGTTTTGTATTAGGGTTTGTTGGAAACGGACTAATTGACTTGAACATGTTTTAGTATGTTTATACACTACATAAGTGGCCTAGCAGTAGTGATTAACATGTTATGGGTTAGATGGAATGATCTAAGTGCAAATGTATTTGTGGCCGGGAGGCAAAGTACATACAGTGCCTTGCAAAAGTATTCACCCCCCTTGAGCGTTTTTCCTATTTTGTTGCATTACAATCTGTAATTTAAATGGATTTTTATTTGGATTTCATGTAATGGACATACACAAAATAGTCAAAATTGGTGAAGTGAAATGAAAAAAGTGGTGTGTGCATATGTATTCACCCCCTTTGCTATGACGCCCCTAAATAAGATCTGGTGCAACCAATTACCTTCACATGATCTGTCACATGATCTCAGTATATATACACACTGTTCTGAAAGGCCCTAGAGTCTGCAACACCACTAAGCAAGGGGCACCCACCAAGCAAGCGGCACCATGAAGACCAAGCTCTCCAAACAGGTCAGGGGAGTACAGATCAGGGTTGGGTTATAAAAAAATATCAAAAACTTTTAACATCCCACGGAGCACCATTAAATCCATTATTAAAAATGGAAAGAATATGGCACCACAACAAACCTGCTAAGAGAGGGCCGCCCACCAAAACTCACGGACCAGGCAAGGAGGGCATTAATCAGAGAGGAAACAAAGAGACCAAAGATAACCCTGAAGGAGCCGCAAAGCTCACAGCGGAGATTGAGTATCTGTCCATAGGACCACTTTAAGTCGTTACACTCCACAGAGATGGGCTTTACGGAAGAGTGGCCAGAAAAAAGCCATTGCTTAAAGAAAAAATAAGCAAACACGTTTCGTGTTCGCCAATAGCCATGTGGGAGACTCCCTAAACATATGGAAGAAGGTACTCTGGTCAGATGAGACTAAAATTGAGCTTTGTGGCCATCAAGGAAAACGTTATGTCTGGCGCAAACCCAACACCTCTCATCACCCCGAGAACACCATCCCCACAGTGAAGCATGGTGGTGGCATCATGCTGGGGGGATGTTTTTCATCGGCAGGGACTGGGAAACTGGTCAGAATTGAAGGAATGATGGGTGGCGCAATACAGGGAAATTCTTGAGGGAAACCTGTTTTAGTCTTCCAGAGATTTGAGACTGGGTCGGAGGTTCACCTTCCAGCAGGACAATGACCCTAAGCATACTGCTAAAGCAACACTCGAGTGGTTTAAGGGAAAACATTTAAATGTCTTGAATGGCCTAGTCAAAGCCCAGACCTCAATCCAATTGAGAATCTGTGGTATGACTTAAAGATTGCTGTACACCAGCAGAACCCATCCAACTTGAAGGAGCTGGAGCAGTTTTGCTTTGAAGAATGGCCAAAAATCCCAGTGGCTAGATGTGCCAAGCTTATATAGACATATCCCAAGAGACTTGCAGCTGTAATTGCTGCACAAGGTGGCTCTACAAAGTATTGACTTTGGGGGGGTGAATAGTTATGCACGCCCAAGTTTTCTGTTTTTTTTTGGTCTTATTTCTTGTTTGTTTCACAATAAAACATATTTTGCATCTTCAAACTGGTAGGCATGTTGTGTAAATCAAATGATACAAACCTCCCAAAAATCAATTTTAATTCCAGGTTGTAAGGCAACAAAATAGGAAAAATGCCTAGGGGGGTGAATACTTTCGCAAGCCACTGTAGGGCACCTGTCTCTGAGACAGAATGTTTCCATAAGGGTGAGATAGGAGGCATATGATAGAGTTAATACTATAGATTGTGAACTATTGCCCTATAACAATGTCTTATAGCTTCACTGTTTTATATCATTATATTCTCTCTATGTTTTGCATCATGATATTCACTTGAGTATGAATGGGTCGCTTATTCTCAAATAGCTCTTTGTGTATGAGTCTGGATAATTAACAATAGACTGAGGCAAGGTGCAAGAATGTATACTCCCTACTGATAAGAAGACCGGGAGATGCGTGAAGGAGTACCAAAGGGTCTGGACTCGGGCTGGGACAATAACACCACATGCTTAGCCACAGAGGTTCATTGTACATCCTGGACAAAAACAGAGGGCGAAGTGAGGAAGACATGGCTGGGAACACCTCTTATAAAACCTGCAGCCTGAGGAGGAAGTCTGGGTACAAGCATGAGGAGGTGTATAGAGCCTTCATTTTTGTGGACCCCAGCAGAACAGTATCCCAAAGGTATAGATAGAGTCAGGCTAAGGGAGAGTGGGAATTATCATGTTATCAAACATCGGTTTTTGCCATATATGATTATGCATATCTTAACGCATGACTAATACTTCTCATAGTTTGTGTTTTCTTTTCAAGTATTTTGCTATCAGTCTCTTAGGAACCCGAAGGAGGAAGAGAAAGTAAAAAGCTCCAGCTGAAATGTCATTATCAGATGTATAAAAGGAGGGGGAATAAGAGTGTGCATTGTGTGATTATAAATCAGAGGCCATAAGTCTCGGAAGTGTAAACATACAATCAACTGAGAATATTAATCATGTTTTCTTTTCTGTTCATTTATAAGTAATTTCAAAGTTTATATAATGTTGAATAGTATTGAGTTACTATTCAAAAAGGAGGGTATGTTGGGTTCTAGCTTGAAATATACTTATTAATGTTACCAGACTAGAATTTATTGATTACTGTCCATGTATAAGGAATGTATATGTTGGGGTCAATGGAGGGTGGATAAGAACTAGGTGTATGGAAAGTTACTGAGTGAGACAAGGGGGAGTGCAGAAAGTTTACATTCTGTCAAAACATGTTATTGTTAAATCTCATAGATCCAAAGGAGAGAGGCAAAGGGCAACAGTCTGGTTTCAGTCAATGATAAGGTAGGACAGTCGTGGATCAGGAGGAGCAAGGAATTCGGCCCGAGGTCAGATCAGATGAAGTGAGAAGGAACAGCACATACAGTGGGGAAAAAAAAAGTATTTAGTCAGCCACCACTGTGCAAGTTCTCCCCCACTTAAAAAGATGAGAGAGGCCTGTAATTTTCATCATAGGTACACGTCAACTATGACAGACAAATTGAGAAAAAAAAATCCAGAAAATCACATTGTAGGATTTTAATGAATTTATTTGCAAATTATGGTGGAAAATAAGTATTTGGTCACCTACAAACAAGCAAGATTTCTGGCTCTCACAGACCTGTGACTTCTTCTTTAAGAGGCTCTGTCAAGATTGCTATGGTAGGTGTGGTGTGGAATCAGGCGCAGGAGGCAGAAGTAAAGTCCAACAAAATACTTTAGTAGAATTCACAAAGAATATCCACAACCAGCCCGGAGGCGAGAAAAGCGTGCACAGGCGTATACAAACGGGCGCAGTAAATAAGTGCGTAATCTACTCCTAAACAACAAACAAGGAGGAAAGCACACAATAGCGCACCAAATTACAAGTAGCGCAGCAACACGACACGGAACAATTACACACAACACCTAACTAACAACAAGAAAACTAAATAGGGTGCTAATTAAGACATAACACACAAAACAGGTGTGACAAACAGACAAAACCAATCAAACAAGAAACATAGAGCGGTGGCAGCTAGTACTCGAGACGACGACCGCCGAAACCTGCCCGAACAAGGAGGAGGGGCCGCCTCGGCCGAAACCGTGACAGTACCCCCGTCTGACGCGCGGCTCCAGCCGTGCGCCGCCCCCGGCCTCGGGACGACCCGGAGGACGCGGAGCAGGGCGCGTAGGATGACCACGATGGAATTCGGTCAGCAGGGACGGATCCAGAATGTCCCTCCTCGGCACCCAGCACCGCTCCTCCGGACGTACCCCTCCCACTCCACGAGATATTGGAGACCCCCCATCCGGCGTCTCGAATCCAGGATGGTCCGAACAGTGTACGCGGAGCCCCCTCGATGTCCAACGGAGGCGGAGAGTCTCCTCAATCTCAAAGTCCTGGAGTGGACCAGCTACCACCGGCCTGAGGAGAGACACATGGAACCAGGGGTTAATATTCCTTGTAATCAATGGGCAGTTGTAACCTGTAACACACCTCGTTCAATCTCCTCAGGACTTTAAAAGGGCCCCACAAACCGCCGACCCAGCTTCCCGGCAGGGCAGGCGGAGGGGCAGGTTTCTGGTTGAGAGCCAGACTCGATCTCCAGGTGCGTACACTGGCCCCTCACTGCGGTGTAGGTCGGCGCTTCTTCTGTACGACGGATGGCTCGCTGCAGATGGACGTGTGCAGCGTTCCACGTCTCCTCCGAGCGCCGCACCCACTCATCCACAGCAGGGGCCTCGATCTGGCTCTCATGCCAAGGGTGCCAGAACCGGCTGGTACCCTAACACACACTGGAAAGGGGTTAGTCTCGTGGAGGAGTGGGGCGGAGAGAGTTCTGTGCCATCTCGGCCCAGGGCACATATCTCGCCCACTCCTCCGGCCGGCCCTGACAATATGACCTCAGAAACCTACCCACATCCTGGTTGACTCGTTCGACCTGCCATTTACTCTCCGGGTGGTAACCCGAGGTAAGGCTCACCGAGACCCCCAACCGTTCCATAAAGGCTCTCTCAGACCCTGGAGGTAAACTGGGGGCCTCGATCGGACACTATATCCTCGGGTACCCCAATGCCGGAAGACGTGAGTAAATAGAGCCTCAGCGGTCTGTAGGGCAGTAGGAAGACCCGGCATGGGAAGGAGACGACAGGCCTTCGAGAACCGATCCACAACGACCAGGATGGTGGTATTCCCGTGAGGAGGGAAGGTCGGTAACAAAATCCACCGAGAGGTGAGACCAGGGTCGTTGTGGAACGGGCAGGGGTTGTAATTTCACCCCTGGGCAAATGTCTGGGCGCCTTACACTGGGCACACACTGAGCAGGAGGAGACATAAACCCTCGCATCCCTGGCTAACGTTGGCCACCAGTACTTCGCAACTAAGGCAGTGCACTGTCCTGGCCAATACCTGGATGTCCAGAGGAGGGGGACGTGTGAGCCCAATAAATCAGCCGATCCCGGACCTCGAGCGGGCGTCGTCCGACCCACCGGACACTGTGGAGGGCTAGGGTCGGTGCGTAATGCCCGCTCGATCTCCGCATCGACCTCCCACACCACCGGTGCCACCAGACAAGACTCCGGTAGTATGGGAATGGGCTCCACGCACCTCTCTCTCCGCGTCATACCGCCGGGACAGGGCATCTGCCTTCCCCCGTTCTGGGACCCAGGGATGTAAGTGATCTTGAACACAAACCGGGCGAAACATAGTCCATCGAGCCTGGCGAGGATTCAGTCTCCTAGCTGCCCGAATGTATTCCAGGTTACGATGGTCGGTCAGAATGAGGAAAGGGTGCTGAGCCCCCTCAAGCCAATGCCTCCACACCTTTAGGGGCCTGTACTACGGCTAACAGCTCCCTGTCCCCTACGTCATAGTTCCGCTCCCGCCGGACTGAGCTTTTAGAATAAAAAAGCACAGGGCGGAGCTTTCAGGTGGTGTACCGGACCGTTGAGAAAAAGAACTGCCCCCGATACCGGCCTCAGACGCGTCCACCTCTACTTGGAAGGTAAAGTGGGATCCCGGGTGCGCCAGCACCGGGCCGAGGTAAACAGGTCCTTCAGTCTCCCAAAGGCCCTGTCCGCCTCAGCCGACCACTGCAAGCGCACGGACCCCTTAAGAAGAGACGGGCGTTATGGGAGCTGTCACCTGTCCAAAACCCCCGGATAAACCTTCGGTAGTAATTCGCAAAACCCAAGAACCGCTGCACCTCTTTAACCGTATTTGGGGTTTGCCAATTACGCACGGCGGACACTCGGTCCACCTCCATTCTCACCCCTGACGCAGACAACTGGTAACCCAAAAAAGAGACTGACTCCTGAAAGAACAGACATTTCGAGCTTTGACATACAGGTCATGCTCCAACAGTCTCTCAATACCCTGCGCACCAGGGCTACATGCTCGGCCCGAGTAGAACTGTACACAAGAATATCATCTATGTACACCACTACTCCCTGCGCCTGCATGTCCCGGAAAATCTCATCTACAAACGATTGGAAGACTGATGGAGCATTCATTAACCCATATGGCATGACGAGATACTCGTAATGGCCGGAGGTAGTACTAAATGCTGTCTTCCACTATCGCCCTCCCTAATGCGCACCAAATTATATGTCGCTCCTGAGGTCCAATTTTGTGAAAAACCGTGCCCCGTGTAATGACTCCGTCATGGTCGCAATCAGCGGAGTGGATAACTATATTTCACAGTCACCTGATTGAGACCGCGGTAATCAATACTCGGACGCAAACCTCCATCCTTTTTCTTCACAAGAAGCTCGAGGACGCGGGAGAAGTGGAGGACCGTATGTATCCCTGTCTCAGAGACTCGCCAATGTAAGTCTCCCATTGCCCTTTTCTCCTCCTGTGACAAAGGATACACATGGCTCCATGCTGAGCGCAGCTGCTAATCTGGAGGTCTATCGCACAATCCCCCTGTCTATGAGGTACAACCCTTGCGCTCTGGTCTTACTAAACACGGCCAAATCCTCATCTCAGGCGGAATGTGCAGTGCTGGGCATCTGGTTCGGGCTCTCCACCGAGGTCGCCCCTACGGAAACACCCAGACACTTAGCCCCTCACACTGAGCAGACCACCCCTTTAAGAGCCTTCTCTGGCGTCACAAATCGTAGGATCATGGGTAATCAACCAGGAAGCCCCAGTACCACCGGATACGCAGGAGAGTCGATCAGATAGAGTTGAATCGTCTCCTCATGACCCCCTGCGTCATCATCCTAAGTGGCGCCGTGACCTCCCTAATTAACCTGATCCTAACGGGACGACTATCTAAAGGCATGTACAGGGAAGGTTTATCGACTGAAAGAAGGGGAATCCCTAACTTAACACATAAATACCAGCTGCGCCTGAATCGACTAGCGCCTTATGCTGGGAACGAGGTGCAACCTGTGGGAAACAAACAGGTAATGTAATGTGTACGACAGAAAGCTCTGGGTAAGTAGGGCGCCTACTCACCTGGGAGGACTCCCCAATGTGTGACCTGCCATCTCCCCTCACCAGGGGACCCTCCCCAGCACCTAGCCGCGGTGTGCCCTCCGCGAGCCACAGTTGGTGCAGGAGACTGCCCCCTCGGGTTCCTTCCTCCTCCCTCTAGCGCCCAGCACCTCCAAGCTCCATCGGGCTCTGCTCGGGCGCTGGGAGGGTGGAATGGGAGGCCCCCACCTGGGCGTCCGCGGGTCGCGAGCAGGTGTCCAGCCGAATGGCCATGTCCACCAGCTGGTCAAATGTTAGTGTAGTATCCCTGCACGCTAACTCTCTGCGGACGTCCTCCCGAAGGCTACATCTAAAGTGGTCTATGAGGGCCCTCTCATTCCACCCTGCATCGGCCGCTAGAGTCCGAACTCCAGTGCAAACTCTTGAGCGCTCCTCTCCCCTGTCGGAGGTGGAATAGACGCTCCCCGCCGCCTTCCCCCTCTGGTGGATGGTCAAAGACAGCACGGAAGCGGCGGGAGAACTCCGCACAGGTGACTGTGGCGCGTCTATTCCCCCTCCATTCGGCGTTGGCCCACTCCAACGCCTTGCCGGTGAGACAGGAGATGAGGGCGAAAACGCTCTCGTATCCCGAGGGCGCGGGTGTATGGTGGCAAGGTAGAGTTCCACCTGTAATAGGAACCCCTGACACCCGGCAGCGGTGCCGTCGTACGCCCTCGGGAGCGAGAGCCGAATCCCACTGGGTTCCGGTAGTTGGACGGGCGGGCTGTCCGATGGTGATGGTGCGATAGGTGGGGGTGTGGGTACCCCGCTGGTTTCCCCCATCGATGGAGGGTGTTCATTACGCGGTCCAAGGCGTGTCCGATCTGGTTGATACGATCCTCTTGACCGCGAAGGCTCCTCCATGATGTCGGTGGGTGCTCCTGCTGATTTCCCCATAGTGGTGTGTAATTCTGTCAAGATTGCTATGGTAGGTGTGGTGTGGAATCAGGCGCAGGAGGCAGAAGTGAAAGTCCAACAAAAAATACTTTAGTAGAATTCACAAAGAATATCCACAACCAGCCCGGAGGCGAGAAAAAGACGCGCACAGGCGTATACAAACGGGCGCAGTAAATAAGTGTAATCTACCTCCTAAACAACAAACAAGGAGGAAAAGCACACAATAGCGCACCAAATTACAAGTAGCGCATAGCAACACGACATGGAACAATTACACACAACACCTAACTAACAACAAGGAAACTAAATAGGGTGCTAATTAAGACATAACACAAAACAGGTGTGACAAACAGACAAAACCAATCAAACAAGAAACATAGAGCGGTGGCAGCTAGTACTCCGGAGACGACGACCGCCGAACCTGCCCGAACAAGGAGGAGGGGTCGCCTGGCTAAAAACCGTGACAGGCTCCTCTGTCCTCCACTCGTTACCTGTATAATGCATTCCTGTTTGAACTTGTTATCAGTATAAAAGACACCTGTCCACAACCTCAAACAGTCACACTCCAA
>NW_025538083.1:0-23412 GCF_020615455.1 Coregonus clupeaformis | reverse complement strand
TGTCACGTCCGTCTGGTAAATAGGACAAAGCGCAGCGTTGGGGAGTTGAACATGATGATTTTAATTAAATGCTCACAACAACAAAACAATAAACAACTAAAGTGTGACGTCTAGTGTACAACACGCACACACACTAACAAATCCCACAACCCGAAAGGAAAACAGATGGGATTAAATATGGCTAACCCAATCAGAGACAAACAGCCGACAGCTGACACTCGTTTGCTTCTCTCTGATTGGGAGTCACACCGTAAACATAGAAAATAAACCACCTAGAACACCCACCAGAGAAACAAAACATAGGAATGAACACACCTGGTTCAACATAATGAGTCCCCGAACCAGGGTTGTGACAGTACCCCCTAAAGGCGCGGACTGTGACCGCCCTTCATCCGAGCAAAACAGGGAGGCTGGGTGGCATTCTTCCTCGGCGGCGGCTCCGGCTCCGGGCCGATCCCCACTCCCTCTCCAACCCCCCAAAGTACTCCTGGTCCTGTCTAGCCTCGCTGGGCCGGAGCCGGACTGACGACACGCGCCCCTGGCCCGAGTGCGTGGAGCAGGAATGGACCGGAATGGGCTGGCGACGCACACCACTGACTGCAGTGCGAGAGCAGGGACGAGCCGGACAGGGCTGACGAGGCGCACCACACGATTTGCGCGGGAAGCTGGATGGGCCGGACTGGGCTGGCGAACGTGCACGTATCCCTGGTGCGAAATGGAACAGGCCGGGTCGGGCTGGCCACGCAGCACCGTATCCTTCGGTGAAGCGAGTGGCCGGAACAGGCCGGGTCGGGCTGGCAGCACGCCGCACCGTATCCCTAGTCCGAGTGGCCGGAACAGGCCGAGTCGGACGACGCCACCGTATCCTGGTGCGGTGGCGGGAACAGGCCTCAGAATCGGGTCGACGCGCACCGTATCCCTGGTGCGAAAGTGGCCGAACAGGCCGGGTCGGGCTGGCGACGCGCACCGTATCCCTGTGCGAGTGGCCGAACAGGCCGGGTCGGGCTGGCGACCGCGCACCGTATCGTGCGAGTGGCGAGAACAGGCCCGGACTCGGGCTGGCGGCACGCGCACCACCCGCACGATGCGATGAGAACAGGAACAGGCCGGCCCGTTACTGGAGACACACCCCACTGGCCCCTACAAGAGAGATCAGGAACGGGCCGGACCGGACTGGACACACACCCCCAGTACCTCTCGGGCCGTGCCTCCACACTATCCCTCTCCCTCTGTGACCAGTGGCCCCCCTTAACCTGGCGGCCTCCTCTTCACACCCGCTGGACCGCTCCATCGCGCCTCCTGCTGCCCCGTCGTCACGTCGTGAGCAGCCCCCTAAATTTTACTGGGGTCTTCCCAGGCCTCAACATTCTCTCCCATCTCTCGCTCCTCTGTCTCCAACCCTCTTCACTCAGCTCCTCCATGGGCTTGACTCCATATCGAAGCTGCCACGGGTAGTATCCACGATGGCTGCCTTGGACACCTCTGCTTGGTCTGGTCTTGGTGTGGGATTTTCTGTCACGTCCGTCTCATGAAATGGGGACCAAAGCGCCAGCGTTGGGAGTGAACATGACGATTTTAATTAAATGCTCACAACAACAAAAACAATAACAACAGCGGGTGACGGCTCTAGTGCTACAACACGCACACACACTAACAAAATCCCACAACCCGAAAGGAAAACATGATAGATTAAATAGGCTCCCAATCAGAGAGACAAACAGGCCGACAGCTGACCTTTCGTTTGCCTCTGATTGGGAGTCACTACCGACAAACATAGAAAATAAACCACCTAGAACACCCACCAGAGAAACCGAAAACATAGATGAACACACCCTGGTTCAACATAATGAGTCCCCGAACCAGGGTGCTGTGACAAATCATACTAGAGAAGTTGTGTCAAATTGGTGTCAAGTCCAGTATTTCTACACAAAACTTTGATGCCATGGAGTTTTCCAAAGCCATTTTTTTATTCTGGTGATGAGATCAATGGGCTCAGGCTTTTGGCTGTCTGTCAGTGCTGCACATCATATCTGATAGCAGCTTACTCAGGGAATGATGGATCATTGGTCAGATAGAGAAATAATAAACCGCATGAGGTCAGACATTGGCGTCTGTATGTCCTGCTGACCTTTTATTTCATATTTCTCATATTCAGCTCATCCTGAAAGAATAATAGAAATCACAAGTTTGCCGCACGAAATAAGTGAGATATGCATAATACATGGGAAATACTTTTGTTGTGTATTGTGTATGTTGTTTACCATATGTTCAATACAGAGCAGTCACATATTCAAGATGAGGTTTAAGAAGCTTTTCTATATGGAAAATGTTCTATTGTTGTCATGGGAGCCAACTTATTTGATTCTGTGGCTGCAGAATGGTCTCTGTTGTGGACAATAAAAGCAACAGCCCAACGCACAGTTATTATACTATCTCTAATGCCCTCACGGTTCAACTTTATTTAAAATCCTCTCTGGGGACAGGCATTCCTCAGTACTGTAATCATTTCTGTGGGGGCATCAGGGGTGGCTGGACTGTTTCTCTCTAAGCTATTTCTGTGTGTTGTTGGCTAATTAAAGTATACATAATGCAACAGTAAAAAACATCAATGAGAGAAGAGCTCTACTAGGCTGCTGTCCCCTAGCCAGCCCAGATCACACAAACATATTTACTCTTTAGTTTATTAATTCGAACCATAAAAAAAAAACAAGCACAACATAAAACTTGAAAAAGCCATACATGCAGACATGAGTAAAATCTAGAGGATAACACACATAAAGTCTGGGACCTATTTCCATTGTGAATCCTCTTGAGACAGATGGCTAGGCAAGATCCAACACAGTTACACAGTATGACAGCGTGATAATAAGACATAAAAACAAAGCAAGAAAGAAATCTATCTCAGATCTTTGCAGTTGCATTGTAAGGTTGACATATGGTGGTGGCTAGATAATACATTTACCCCCAGCTATGTAAGACACAGATTCAATATAAACAGCCTCAGTGTGTTGACTTGTTCTGATTGTTTCCTAATCTCTCTTCCAGCCTGCCTGCCTAGGTGCCAGTGATGGCTGGGTGAAGGCTGGAGAGGAGATCAGTGTCTGGCCAGTGTGTGCAGCATCAGGCGTCAGCCAGTCGACCTTGTCTTTGAAGTATCTTGCTGTGACGTGATCTGATAAGCTGTGTCTGAGGGACCTCGAGTGTTTTTGGGTTCAAAGCCACTGAAGAGGGAGCCTACTACAACATGCAGACAGGGAACCTTTCAGACAAAAGGGAATCTCAATCTCGAGCACTGTGCCCCAAACAGACATTGTAATGTCACAATGTCACCTTTATCCGGGAGTCAAATTGGACCATTATATGCATTTGCTTTGATGATGAAACCTTAAGTGTCACACTGATAGTGGCATAGAAATTATGTTCTCAACAGTATACTGTGATAGATAATGATTAAACATCTGCAAATGTATTTGGAGCAGGTGCTCTTGAATTACGGTGGCTTTGGGCATGCCAGTTTGGAAAAAATTAACTTGGTTTTTCTAGATTTGTATTTATTTAAATGTATTTAGGTACATCACCCCATTCTAAATCAACTAATATGATAGCTTCTGTCACTTTATTCCTAGTTATATGTACACTGAACAAAAAATATAAACGCAACATGTAAAGTGTTCCATGTTTCATGAGCTGAAATAAAAGATCCAGAAATGTTCCATATGCACAAAAAGCTTATTTCTCTCAAATGTTGTGCACAAATGTGTTTACATCCTTGTTAGTGAGCATTTATCCTTTTCCAAGATAATCCATCCACCTGACAGGTGTGGCATATCAAGAAGCTGATTAAACAGCATGATCATTACACAGGTGCACCTTGTGCTGGGGACTATAAAAGCCCACTCTAAAATGTGCAATTTTGTCACACAACAAAATGCCACAGTTGTCTCAAGTTTTGAGGGGGCGTGCAATTGGCATGCTGACTGCAGGAATGTCCACCAGAGCTGTGGCCAGAGAATTGAATGTTAATTTCTCTACCATAAGCCGCCTCCAATGTTGTTTCAGAGAATTTGGCAGTACGTCCAACTGGACACACAACTGCAGACCATGTGTAACCACGCCAGCCCAGGACGACCACATCCAGGTTCTTCACCAGCTAATGAAACTGTGGGTTTGCACAACCAAAGAATTTCTGCACAAACTGTCAGAAACAGTCTCAGGGAAGCTCATCTGCATGCTCATCGTCCTCACCAGGGTCTTGCCCTGACTGCAGTTTGATGTCAGTGGCCAAATGCTCACCTTTGATGGCCACTGGCACGCTGGAGAAGTGTTTGCTGATGTCAACATTGTGAACAGAATGCCCCATGGCGGCGGTGGGGTTATGGTATGGGCAGGCATAAGCTTCGGAGAATGAACACAATCGCATTTTATCGATGGCAATTTGAATGCACAGCCATACCATGTGCTGGAGATCCCTGAGGCCCATTTTCGTGCCATTGATCCGCCTCCATCACCTCATGTTTCAGCATGATAATGCCCTCCGCTGAGGGATCTGTACATAATTCCTGGAAGCTGAAAATTCCGTTCTTCCATGGCCTGCATCTCACCGGACATGTCACCCATTGAGCATTTATAGGATGCTCTTGATCGATGTGTACACACAGTGTCTTCCAGTTCTCGTCATTCCAGCAACCCGCACAGCCTTTTGAAGAGGAGTGGGACAACATTCCACAAGCCACAATCAACAGCCTGATCAACTCTATCGCAAGGAGATGTAACGCACTCATGAGGCAATGGTGGTCACACAAGATACTGACTGGTTTTCTGATCCACACCCCTACCTTTTTCAAAAGGTGTCTGTGACTAACATATGCATATCCCAGTCATATGAAATCCATAGATTAGGGACTAATGAATGTTTTCTAATTGACTGATTTCCTATATGAACTGTAACTCAGTAATATCTTTGAAATTGTTTGCATGTTATGTTTATATTCTTGTTCTGTGTACATATCTACCTCAATTACCTCATACACTTGCACATCGACTCGGTTCTGGTACCTAGGGCTGTTACGGTGACCGTATAACTGCCACACCGGTGGTCACGAGTCATGAAGGCAGTCAAATTCCACGTGACCGTTTAGTCATGGTAATTAGGCTTCTCCAAGCTCTGATGCTGCTGATGGTCATTAGTATCCTACCAAACTTGCTAACTGCCTGGTACTCAGCACTCTATTGTCCCTCTAATCACTCTGATATCAATGGAAATGTAATCGAAAATTTAATTAAACACTTCATGAGAGCTCATGTTGCGCAACATTTCTATAGGCTATGCAAAAACAGAGCTAGGCCTACTATATTTATTTCTCAACTTTCCTAATATTAAGCACATTGCTTCTCTTTACAATAGAGTATAGCCTACCTGGCTGGCATGAAAATGAACCACGGGAAAAAGCGTCCTCCATTCGCTATTTAAGTGCATAGATGACATTTATTTTTTCCCAATCCCTGGTACATGATAATGTGTCCATTCTAAATCAAAACAAATTTCACACATATATTATTTAGTATATGTAAAGACAAGATTAAATCAAGAATAGTCTGATCAAATCAAATCAAATGTTATTTGTCACATCGCTGAATACAACAGGTGTAGACCTTTCAGTGAAATGTTTACTTACAAGCCCTTAACCAACAATGCAGTTTTAAGAAAGAATACCCCCAAAAAATTCACAAAAAAATACAATATAAAATAATACGAAATAAAAGTAACAAATTATTAAAGAGCAGCAGTAAAAATAACAATAACGAGGGGGGCAATGTAAATAATCTGGTAGCCGGGTGATTAGCTGATCAGGAGTCTTATAGACTCGGGGTAGAAACTGTTTAGAAGCCTCTTGGACCTCAGACTTGGCGCTCCGATACCGCTTGCCGTGTGGTGGCAGAGAAAAGAGTCCCTGACTAGGGTGGCTGGAGTCTTTGACACTTTTTAGGCCCTTCCTCTGACACCGCCTGGTATAGAGGTCCTGGATGGCAGGAAGCTTGGCCCCAGTGATGTACTGGAGCCATATGCACTACCCTCTGTAGTGCCTTGCAGTCGGAGGGCAGAGCAGTTGCCAATACCAGGCAGTGATGCAACCAGTCAGGATGCTCTCGATGGTGTCAGGTTTAGAACTTTTTGAGGATCTGAGGACCCATGCCAAATCTTTTCAGTCTCCTGGGGGAAGTAGCTTTGTCGTGCCTCTTCACGACTGTCTTGGTGTGCTTGGACCATGTTAGTTTGTTGGTGATGTGGACACCCAAGGAACCTGAAGCTCTCAACCTGCTCCACTACAGCCCCGTCAATGAGAATGGGGCGTGCTCGGTCCTCTTCTTTTTCCTGTAGTCCACAATCATCTCCTTTGTCTTGATCACGTTGAGGGAGAGGTGGTTATCCTGGCACCGCACGGCCAGGCCTCTGACCTCCTCCCTATAGGCTGTCTCATCGTTGTCGGTGATCAGGCCTACCACTGTTGTGTCGTCTGCAAACTTAATGATGGTGTTGGAGTCGTGCCTGGCCATGCAGTCATGAGTGAACAGGGAGTACAGGAGGGGACTGAGCACGCACCCCTGAGGCCTCCGTGTTGAGGATCAGCGTGGCAGATGTGTTGTTACCTACCCTTACCACCTGCGGCCGTCAGGGTCCAGGATCCAGTTGCAGAGGGAGGTGTTTAGTCCCAGGGTCCTTAGCTTAGTGATGAGCTTTGAGGGCACTATGGTGTTGAGCTGCTGAGCTGTAGTAAATTAATACATTCTCACATAGGTGTTCCTTTTGTCTAGGTGTGAAAGGGGCAGTGTGGAGCACAATAGAGATTGCATCATCTGAAGATCTGTTGGGGCGGTATGCAAATTGGAGTGGGTCTAGGGTTTCTGGGATAATGGTGTTGATGTGAGCCATGACCAGCCTTTCAAAGCACTTCATGGCTACAGATGTGAGTGCTACGGGTCGGTAGTCATTTGGCAGGTTACATTAGTGTTCTTGGGCACAGGGACTATGGTGGTCTGCTTGAAACATGTTGGTATTACAGACTCAGACAGGGAGGTTGAAAATGTCAGTAAAGACACTTGCGCATGCTCGGAGTACGTCCTGGTAATCCGTCTGGCCCTACGGCCTTGTGAACGTTGACCTGTTTAAAGGTCTTACTCACATCGTCTACGGAGGCGTGCTCACACAGTCGTCGGAACAGCTGATGCTCTCATTAATGTTTCAGTGTTACTTACCTCAAGCGAGCATAAAAGTAAGTTAGCTTCGTCTGGTAGGCTCAGTGTCACTGGACAGCTCGCGTTGACTGTGCTTCCCTTTGTAGTCTGTAATAGTTTGCTAGCCCTGCCACATCCGACAAGCGTCGGAGCCGGTGTAGTACGATTCGATCTTAGTCCTGTATTGACGCTTTGCCTGTTTGATGGTTTGTCGGAGGGCATAACGGGATGTCTTATAAGCTTCCGGGTTAGAATCCCGCTCCTTGAAAGCGGCACTCTACCCTTTTAGCTCAGTGTTGCCTGTAATCAATGGCTTCTGGTTGGGATATATACGTACAGTCACTGTGGGGACGACGTCATCGATACACTATTGATGAAGCCAGTGACTGATGTGGCGTACTCCTCAATGCCATCGGAAGAATCCCGTAACATATTCCAGTCTGTGCTAGCAAAACAGTCCTGTAGCTTAGCATCTGCTTCATCTGACCACTTTTTTATTGACCGAGTCACTGGTGCTTCCTGCTTTAGTTTTTGCTTGTAAGCAGGAATCAGAAGGATAGAATTATGGTCAGATTTGCCAAATGGAGGGCGAGGGAGAGCTTTGTACAGCGATCTCTGTGTGTGGAGTAAAGGTGGTCTAGAGTTTTTTTTCCCTCTGGTTGCACATTTAACATGATGGTAGAAATTAGATAAAACTGATTTAAGTTTCCCTGCATTAAAGTCCCCGGCCACTGGATGAGCGTTTTCCTTTTTGCTTATGGCAGTATACAGTTCATTGAGTGCGGTCTTACTGCCAGGATCGGGTTGTGGTGGTAAATAGACAGCTACGAAGAATACAGATTAAATCTCTCTTGGTAGATAGTGTAGTCTACAGCTTATCACGAGATACTGTACTTCAGGCGAGCAAAACCTTGAGACTTCCTTAGATGGGTGACAATATTAGCATATCACATATGAATGATATATTATCACTTGTGAATGTTGCCCAGCTTAAGGCAAGAAACAATGCCTTTTTCCCCTGACTTTTCGAATCATAGTCGCACATCTCATGTAGCCTAGCCCATGGGCCTATATGTTTTGATAAGGTTCGTATCACAACGAAAGTGGCCAAATAACTTCCCAAAACTAAGCACATTAATCCGCTTTACAAGGGGTGAAGAGCCGAACTGGCATACATAAGCAGCGTGTGAGTTTCAAGTTTGGGGAAGATCATTTTCACCATAAAAATGCACCTTTATATTAAAAGCATTACATGCATAATCGCATTTGCAGTCACATTTGATAATGGTGTTTTCCCGCTAAACATTCGCGCTTATAGCCTACTGCGTGAGTGAGTGAGAGGTGCTTGAGCACGCAGAAGGGAATTATAATTATTATGTTTAGCCCAAAGGACAACGGCACTGGCCGCAAGAGCATGGCATCGGCCACACAAAGAGGTTAGCCGCGGGAAATTTGAGGCATTATCAAGTGCTTCTCAAATTGTGAAAGAGAGACTGATGAAGTGTGTACAGCCTGCGCAAAAAACAAAGCAGAGCTCATGCCTTTCAAGCACATTCTTTCTAATCATCATTAGAGTGGCATCATCCAGCCTTAGAATGTATTAAAAATCTAAACATATAGCCCAACATTTGTAGAACAACTAAAGTTACAGTAATAACTCTAAATTAAGCATATAGGAGTACCTATTTATTTGTTAACAGCTTGGCCCCAGTGATGTACTGGGCCATATGCACTACCCTCTGTAGTGCCTTGCAGTCGGAGGCAGAGCAGTTGCCATACCAGGCAGTGATGCAACCAGTCAGGATGCTCTCGATGGTGCAGGTTTAGAACTTTTTGAGGATCTGAGGACCCATGCCAAATCTTTTCAGTCTCCTGGGGGGGGGGAATAGGCTTTGTCGTGCCCTCTTCACGACTGTCTTGGTGTGCTTGGACCATGTTAGTTTGTTGGTGATGTGGACACCAAGGAACTTGAAGCTCTCAACCTGCTCCACTACAGCCCCGTCAATGAGAATGGGGGCGTGCTCGGTCCTCTTCTTTTTCCTGTAGTCCACAATCATCTCCTTTGTCTTGATCACGTTGAGGGAGAGGTGGTTATCCTAGCACCACACGGCCAGGCCTCTGACCTCCTCCCTATAGGCTGTCTCATCGTTGTCGGTGATCAGGCCTACCACTGTTGTGTCGTCTGCAAACTTAATGATGGTGTTGGAGTCGTGCCTGGCCATGCAGTCATGAGTGAACAGGGAGTACAGGAGGGGACTGAGCACGCACCCCTGAGGGGCCCCCGTGTTGAGGATCAGCGTGGCAGATGTGTTGTTACCTACCCTTACCACCTGGGGGCGGCCCGTCAGGAAGTCCAGGATCCAGTTGCAGAGGGAGGTGTTTAGTCCCAGGGTCCTTAGCTTAGTGATGAGCTTTGAGGGCACTATGGTGTTGAACGCTGAGCTGTAGTAAATTAATAGCATTCTCACATAGGTGTTCCTTTTGTCTAGGTGTGAAAGGGCAGTGTGGAGCACAATAGAGATTGCATCATCTGAAGATCTGTTGGGGCGGTATGCAAATTGGAGTGGGTCTAGGGTTTCTGGGATAATGGTGTTGATGTGAGCCATGACCAGCCTTTCAAAGCACTTCATGGCTACAGATGTGAGTGCTACGGGTCGGTAGTCATTTAGGCAGGTTACATTAGTGTTCTTGGGCACAGGGACTATGGTGGTCTGCTTGAAACATGTTGGTATTACAGACTCAGACAGGGAGAGGTTGAAAATGTCAGTAAAGACACTTGCGCATGCTCGGAGTACACGTCCTGGTAATCCGTCTGGCCCTACGGCCTTGTGAACGTTGACCTGTTTAAAGGTCTTACTCACATCGGCTACGGAGAGCGTGCTCACACAGTCGTCCGGAACAGCTGATGCTCTCATTAATGTTTCAGTGTTACTTGCCTCGAAGCGAGCATAAAAGTAAGTTAGCTCGTCTGGTAGGCTCGTGTCACTGGACAGCTCGCGGCTGTGCTTCCCTTTGTAGTCTGTAATAGTTTGCTAGCCCTGCCACATCCGACAAGCGTCGGAGCCGGTGTAGTACGATTCGATCTTAGTCCTGTATTGACGCTTTGCCTGTTTGATGGTTTGTCGGAGGGCATAACGGGATGTCTTATAAGCTTCCGGGTTAGAATCCCGCTCCTTGAAAGCGGCAGCTCTACCCTTTAGCTCAGTGTTGCCTGTAATCAATGGCTTCTGGTTGGGGTATATACGTACAGTCACTGTGGGGACGACGTCATCGATGCACTTATTGATGAAGCCAGTGACTGATGTGGCGTACTCCTCAATGCCATCGGAAGAATCCCGTAACATATTCCAGTCTGTGCTAGCAAAACAGTCCTGTAGCTTAGCATCTGCTTCATCTGACCACTTTTTTATTGACCGAGTCACTGGTGCTTCCTGCTTTAGTTTTTGCTTGTAAGCAGGAATCAGAAGGATAGAATTATGGTCAGATTTGCCAAATGGAGGGCGAGGGAGAGCTTTGTACGCGTCTCTGTGTGTGGAGTAAAGGTGGTCTAGAGTTTTTTTTCCCTCTGGTTGCACATTTAACATGATGGTAGAAATTAGATAAAACTGATTTAAGTTTCCCTGCATTAAAGTCCCCGGCCACTGGATGAGCGTTTTCCTTTTTGCTTATGGCAGTATACAGTTCATTGAGTGCGGTCTTACTGCCAGGATCGGGTTGTGGTGGTAAATAGACAGCTACGAAGAATACAGATTAAATCTCTCTTGGTAGATAGTGTAGTCTACAGCTTATCACGAGATACTGTACTTCAGGCGAGCAAAACCTTGAGACTTCCTTAGATGGGTGACAATATTAGCATATCACATATGAATGATATATTATCACTTGTGAATGTTGCCCAGCTTAAGGCAAGAAACAATGCCTTTTTCCCCTGACTTTTTCGAATCATAGTCGCACATCTCATGTAGCCTAGCCCATGGGCCTATATGTTTTGATAAGGTTCGTATCACAACGAAAGTGGCCAAATAACTTCTTAAAACTAAGCACATTAATCCGCTTTACAAGGGGTGAAGAGCCGAACTGGCATACATAAGCAGCGTGTGAGTTTCAAGTTTGGGGAAGATCATTTTCACCATAAAAATGCACCTTTATATTAAAAGCATTACATGCATAATCGCATTTGCAGTCACATTTGATAATGGTGTTTTCCCGCTAAACATTCGCGCTTATAGCCTACTGCGTGAGTGAGTGAGAGGTGCTTCGGAGCACGCAGAAGGGAATTATAATTATTATGTTTAGCCCAAGGGCACAACGGCACTGGCCGCAAAAGGCATGGCATTACGGCCACACAAAGAGGTTGCCGCCGGGAAATTTGAGGCATTATCAAGTGCTTCTCAAATTGTGAAAGAGAGACTGATGAAGTGTGTACAGCCTGCGCAAAAAACAAAGCAGAGCTCATGCCTTTCAAGCACATTCTTTCTAATCATCATTAGAGTGGCATCATCCAGCCTTAGAATGTATTAAAAATCTAAACATATAGCCCAACATTTGTAGAACAACTAAAGTTACAGTAATAACTCTAAATTAAGCATATAGGAGTACCTATTTATTTGTTAACAGCTCAACATAGAATAGCCGCATGTGCGCACTCCCTCAAATCGTTTGGAGAAATTATCCTTTCTATTTTATTCAGCTTTGTTCAATTATATTCTTCATACTATAAAATAATATATAAAAATGCCATGGAATTCTAAGCAAATCTTGTCTGCTAAATGAACTAGTGTAGCCCACAGCCATATGCCATAGCCAGATCAGGACCTAACATAAGGACAACTCAAGTATGCTATTCTGTTCTTCTGAAATAGACTACATTTTCTTCATATCATGTTTCTTTAGACCTGTCTAAAATAAATAATGGATTTATTGTGAAGGTGTAGGCTATATTACATGTATTTATTATACTTTTTTAATGTAGATGTTCCAAAGGTCTGCATCAGTGGCTTGTAGGCTATGTTTGGAAGCCAGGAGATGCTAAATGTGTTTATGTTAATTAACAGTCAATTACCGTGAGACCGGCAGTTATTTGCTTGACAATCACCGTCTGACAAAATTTTGTGACCGCCACAGCCCTACTGGTACCCCTTGTATATATCCAAGTTATAGTCACTCATTGTGTATCTATTATTACTTTTATTATTACGTGTTTTACTTGTCTATTATTTATCTATTTAGTTTTTCTTTGCATTGTTGGGAGGGGCCCACAAGTAAGCATTTCATTGTTAGTCCACACCTGTTGTTTACGAAGCATGTAACAAATATAATTTGATTTGAGCTTAAAGGGTTACTGCACTTCCTGATTTTGCCTTCTTTTTCATCAATGCTCATTAACTTCATGACTGAAGACAAACAAGAGTTGTCTTGAGGGTGTGGTTTGATGTGGGTGTTTCTTGGGTGTGTCTTTGCCATTCAATCACAACAAACATGGCCAGTTGTGAGAACAGCGAGGTAAGCTAAGCTAGCTTTGCTATGGAGTGAACAAAGTTTTTGAGCAATTCTCCCCTTCTGACTGACTCGCCATCTCAAGATGGTCAGCTAATTCAGTTCTATCAAATATATTTATAACTAACCCAAGATAGTTCATCTGTGTCGTTTTCATTGGGAGCAAATGAAGCATATTGGGCAGTACAAGCAAGGAGGTGGGCAGAGATAAGCACGAGATAGCGAGATCCTATTGGCTCGTTCTAGCATGTATTTGCGTATTTATTGAACGCCTTCTCTGTGAAGTGCACGTGTGCAGTAACTTGCACTCCTTGTAAATAGCAAAAAATAAAATGAAACATTCGCAAAGGGTCACATCTACAAAATGTAGTGCACTCTGTTCATAACATATTTTAGTTTTAGGAACATAAAACTGTATTGAGATCGGGCTTTCCTTCGATGAGAAAATCAGCAGAATGTCGGCTCAGTTCCGTCTCGCTCCATACTCTCCCACTGCCGGCCACTGGGCTTCCTCTCCTCACCATATTTGGTGGAGTGGAAATTCTAACCGGATGCTTCAGATTTATTCATCTGGTGAAACATCTGACTCTTTTTTTCTATCTGTGCTTCTATGTGTAGGCTAAAGCCTGCGCTTACCTTGTGTTTAGCCAAGCTGACAGCAGCTAGCTAGCATAGCTATCTAGCTGATATTTTTCTGTCAAATCAGTTATGGCAAGATACTGTAGCAATGTGTTTCATAAGATGCTCATTCTAAAACACCTTGCTACGAAATTAGCTTTCAACTTAGTTTCATCACGTCATGTACACTGTAAATACATGTTACGTGGAAATGATATCAACTGCGAGTTGAGTCAGCCCGGTCTTGAGTCAGCTCAACTGTCCTAGAACACAATATTTTTTAGCTGGCTAGTTTTGTCTTGTCTCTCCTTATGTCCGCTGTTAGATCGTTCCAGGGGGACAAATACCAGAACTACTAATATCCCTACAACAGGTGTAGGCTACATGTGGACATTGCACAAACATTGCCCAACTTGGAATGAAAGCTCACAGCCCTGGGTCTGAACTGCTCCCTATGCAACTGGATCCTGGACTTCCTGACGGGACGCCCCCAGGTGGTGAAGGTAGGCAACATTACCTCCTTGACACTGATTCTCAACACGGGAGCCCAACAAGAGTGCGTTCTCGGTCCGCTCCTGTACTCCCTGTATACCCACGACTGAGTGGCCTCACACAGTTCCAACTCCATCATCAAGTTCGCTGACAACACAACGGTATAAGGCCTGATTACCAACAATGACGAGACAGCCTACAGGAGAAGATAGACACTCTTGACGGGGGTGCCAGGTAAACTACATCTCCCTCAACGTAAGCAAAACAAAGGAACTGATTGTGAACTTCATGAGGAACCGTCGTGGACACAGTCAATAACTTCAAATTCCTTGGCGTACACATCTCAGAGAAGCTGAAATGGTCTAACCACACGGACACCGTGTGAAGAACACCAGGTATCGCAGAAAGGCCAAGTAGATCATCAGGGACCCCAGCCACCCAAGCCATGCCCTGTTCTCCCCGCTTCAATCACTCAGACGCGGGCAGTACAGGAACATCATGGAAAAAATTGGAAGACTGGCCAATAGTTTCTACCCTCAGACCATCAGGCTGCCGAATAGCCAGCACTAGTGAGCTACCTACTCCCCCTATGGGCATTTTCCCCCCACATCCCCTCAACGGTCACTTACCTTACAGCCTATGCACCCCCAACTGACTTTTTACTCTCCTCACACCCAACTACATTCATCATTGTTGCAGTTGTTAATATGTATGTTATAGATTTGTTTTATTATAATTTTGATTGTATTTATTTCCCTTGGTCCCCACACCCCCTCAATGGTCATGCTGCTCCCCCTAAACAGTCTTTACTCTGCCTCCACCCCAATGGACATTTATTTATTCATCACTACAGTTGTTATGATGTATATAGTGCTATTTATATTGTTGTTGTTTTTTATTACCATTTTCATTATTTTATTTCACTTAGTCCTACATGTTAGCGCTCAGAGCCTAAGATTTGCACTGTACCCTGCAATCACACCTGCAACCCTGTACATGTGACTATTAAATACTCTGAATCTGATTGTAGATACATTTATCAACAAAAAATGTGTTATGCTGTAAATATCATATTGATGTGCTTATAAAGACAGTATACCTACACTTAGCTAGCAAATAAAAATAAGCTCTCTAAGCAGAACTAGAATGGCATCCTATTTGTCTATTTGGACGTTGCTGTGTATGTTGCTAAATGCTTTCTGATACGTTTTGCTATTTGCTGCTAGAGCCATAGCTATATTTGTAGTACAGGGTTTGCCAAACTCGGTCCCGGGGACCCCCGTGTGTGCACTTTTTTTTTTTTTACCCTAGCACTACACAGCTGATTAAAATAATCAAAGCTTGATGATGAGTTGGTTCCTTGAATCAGCTGTGTAGTTCTAGGGCAAAAAACAAAACGTGCACCCAAGGACCGAGTTTAGAAAACCCTGTTGTAGTAGACAAGTACCATCCTTAATTTATTTTTGCCCTAGAAAATACATTATAAACTTTTATGAGAACAGAATTAGTTGGATAGTTAGCTACAGTTAGCTAGCCAGTTTGAGTTTAAACATTATTGACAGCAAGCTGGATACAGTGGCTTGCGAAAGTATTCACCCCCCTTGGCATTTTTCCTATTTTGTTGCCTTACAACCTGGAATTAAAATTGATTTTTGGGGGTTTTGTATGATTTGATTTACACAACATGCCTACCACTTTGAAAATGCAAAATACATTTTTTTTGTGAAACAAACAAGAAATAAGACAATAAAACAGAAAACTTGAGCGTGCATAACTATTCACCAAAAAGCTCAATTTTAGTCTCATCTGACCAGAGTACCTTCTTCCATATGTTTGGGGAGTCTCCCACATGCCTTTTGGAGAACACCAAACGTGTTTGCTTATTTTTTTCTTTAAGCAATGGCTTTTCTCTGGCTACTCTTCCATAAAGCCCAGCTCTGTGGAGTGTACGGCTTAAAGTGGTTGGACAGATACTCCAATCTCCGCTGTGGAGCTTTGCAGCTCCTTCAGGGTTATGTTTGTCTCTTTGTTGCCTCTCTGATTAATGCCCTCCTTGCCTGGTTCGTGAGTTTTGGTGGGCGGCCCTCTCTTGGCAGGTTTGTTGTGGTGCCATATTCTTTCCATTTTTTAATAATGGATTTAATGGCGCTCCGTGGGATGTTCAAAGTTTCTGATTTTTTTTTGTAACCCAACCCTGATCTTTACTTCTCCACAACATTGTCCCTGACCTGTTTGGAGAGCTCCTTGGTCTTCATGGTGCTGCTTACTTGGTGGTGCCCCTTGCTTGGTGGTGTTGCAGACTCTGGGGCCTTTCAGAACAGGTGTATATATACTGAGATCATGTGACACTTAGATTGTACACAAGTGGACTTTATTTAACTAATTATGTGACTTCTGAAGGTAATTGGTTGCACCAGATCTTATTTAGGGGCTTCATAGCAAAGGTGAATACATATGCATGCACCACTTTTCCGTTATTTATTTTTTTGAATTTTTTGAAACAAGTAATATTTTTTTATTTCACTTCACCAATTTTGACTATATCCATTACATGAAATCCAAATAAAAATCCATTTAAATTACAGGTTGTAATGCAACAAAATAGGAAAACGCTAAGGGGGATCAATACTTTTGTAAGGCACTGTAAATTTTCTGAAATGGAGGCCACAAAGGCTCAAATGTAAGGTCATCAGTCCTTAATAATATACAAAAGTGATATAATTAATCATTTTGCTCACAATGTTATTTCCCTTCATTTAAGTTGACTAACACCAAGTAAAAAAAAAAAGAAGTGACATTTTGGATTTAGACACACCAAATGATCAATAGATCCTCAAATTTCACATACTGAAAGTGTGTGATTAGCTAATAATTGTATTTAAAAGAGACCCCTCCCCCGATAACAGTTTGCCACTGGAGAGTATGCTCAAGTTCCTTGTATATCATTGTAATCAGTGATTTTCAAGGCGGTAACACCAATGACATAAAACTGAGGGACACACATTATACTAGTAAAAAAAGTGTATTTTAATAGCCTTCTTTGTTTTTATTGATCTATACAGTATTGTTACGAACCCCGTGGCTCTAAACGTCTAGGGTGGATGGACATGAGACCCGTAACATAAATTATGCAAATTATAAGTGTGACCTGGAACAGCGAGAACCAAAAATAACACAACAACCATGAGCTACCGTCAAACTTAAATGGTTTATTACTAAACACACGGTAAAGGTTTGGGAAAAAGGGGCTGAGCAGGACCCAAGAAATGAAACAATAATGTAAAACCCCCTAAACTGATCTAGCCTGCCTGAAGAACCGCTAGGCTACTGCTAGTCATACAAAAATACAGTGGGTGGTCCGCTCAGGTCTAACTGGTGTTTATAGACAGATTTCTTCCCTACGGGTAATGTACGCCCAAGGGCAACTAGCTTAAACCCCCTTTTCCCCAAACAACACACAAAACTACTAAACAGGGTACTCAGCAATTAAGTGCGTACACAACACACAGGACACCACCGTGTCCATACTCACATATGGCAAAAGTCTCTCTCTCTTGCAACAAACACAAGTCTGGTTTTATACAATGGGCTGTGTGATTCAACAAACGAGTAACAGGTGGTGCTATTCACAGGAATGTTCACTGATTGGTCCAATCAGCAGACACCTCAACGACCACCAATCAGGAACATACAGGACACCTGTGATTAGGGCAGAAAAAGTAGAAACACACAAAAACACAGGATACCTGTATCCGTAACACTCCCCACCCTTAAAAGAGCAAACCAAAATGGTTTCGACACACTACCATCACAACACCCAAAATTCAATAACCCTCCTGCCGGGATAACAAAAAAAACCTAGATCATTACACGAGACAAAGCATCTGCCAACACATTATCTAACCCCTTTTTTGTGGCGGATCTCCAAATTATAATTTTGCACGACAAGTGCCCAACGCATAAGGCGTTGGTTCTGGTTGTACATCCGGTGGAGAAAAACTAAGGGGTTATGGTCAGTATACACTATTACTGGTAATGCACTGGAACCAACATAAACTTCAAAGTACTGCAGAGCTAACAACAAAGCTAGAGCTTCTTGTTCAATGGTGGAATAGTTTGTCTGACATTTGTTAAATTTCCGTGAAAAATAACAGACAGGATGGTCCACTCCACTCTGGTCTTGCTGCAGTAGAACAGCACCAGCACCTCTGGCACTTGCATCTACCTCCAGTTTAAACGGCCGCTCAAAATCTGGCGCAGCAAGAACAGGAGTACTACACAAGAGTGCTTTAGCAGTGTTGAAAGCAGTACAACAATCTTCAGACCATACAAATTTTCTCGCTTCGGACTGAGCAAATCCGTTAATGGAGCAACTACCGCAGAGAAATTTTTACAGAAACTACGGTAGTAGCCAACCATCCCTAAAAAACGGCGTAGCTCTCTTCTGGTGGTAGGTGCGGGAAATGCGTTTATAGCTGAGACCTTGGCATCTACAGGGCGCACCTGACCATGGCCGACCTGTTTACCAAGATAAGTAACAGTGGCCTTCCCAAACTCGCACTTTGCTAAGTTCAGGGTTAGAGAAGCGGTTGCTAGACGTTCACACACTACCCTTAGAGTGTTAACATGATCAGACCACTCAGTTGAATAAATGACCAGATCATCAAGGTAAGCACTACAATTAGGAACTCCAGCCAATACTGTGTTAACCAGGCGTTGGAAAGTGGCTGGTGCGTTCGCATCCCAAATGCCATGACAGCATATTGTAGGAAGTGATCTGGGGTCACAAAGGCAGAGATGTCGGAGGCACGTGGGGTTAACGGCACCTGCCAGTAACCTTTTAGAAGATCTAATTTGGTTACATAAGTAGCAGCACCAACAGTATCAATACAGTCATCCAGTCTGGGTAACGGGAACGAGTCGGGCACTGTGACAGCATTGACCTTCCGATAGTCCGTACATAATCTGGATGTCCCATCAGGTTTAGGAACCAGAATGCACGGAGAACTCCAAGGACTTGAACTTGGCATAGCCAGGTTATTCTCCAGCAAATAACCGACCTCACCCCTCATTATCTTTCTCTTAAGCGACGTTGACACGATAAGGATGTTGCTTGATAGGTGCAGCGTTTCCAACATTAATGTCATGTTCTAACACATTAGTACATGTAGGAACATCATTAAAAAGACATGGAAAGCTGTGTAATAGTCTCACAATATCATCTGACTGTCTGTCCGTTAAATGAATCAGGCTTGACGGGAGAGACAGCAGCATCTCTGAATTGGGCAATCTAGCACACTGCTGCTGAGTATTGCGCAACTCCAAACCATCTCCGTCCACATCATTAACATGACCTCCCACTACAGCCGTAGCAGCAACAGAGACAGCCGACTCGGCCAGTTTCTCTGGACTGTCTACCTGAGTGACGGGTCTGGTGTGGTATGTCTTCAACATGTTAACGTGGCACACCCGAGATTGGCGTTTTCTATCAGGAGTCTGTATCACATAGTCAGTTTCAGTTAGTTTCTTTTCAATGACATAAGGCCCAGAGAAACGTGCTGACAATGACGCTCCTGGCACAGGCAACAACACAAGAACTCGGTCACCTGGCTGCAGTGAACGAGAAACCGCCCTGTGTGTCATAGTGTCGTTTCATCCGTTTCTGTGAGGAAGACAGCGCTTCCTTTGCTAGAGCACAGGCAGCATGTAGGCGCTCACGAAAGCGACTAACGTAGTCCAACACATTTTCTTTCACACACAACTCTTGTGACAAAAACTGATCCTTAAGGACTTTCATAGGTCCTCTCATGGTGTGTCCAAACACCAGTTCAGCTGGGCTGAACCCTAGGATTCCTGTACTGTCTCACGGACAGCAAACAATACTAGAGGAACTCCCCCTCATCCCAATCTTTCTCAGATTCCAAGCAATATTTACGGAGCATAGACTTCAGGGTCTGATGCCAACGTTCAAGCGCACCCTGAGACTCTGGGTGATATGCGCTTGACACACGGTGTGTAACTGACAAGGATTTTAACACTTGTTTGAAAAGTTTAGAAAGGAAATTCGTACCCTGATCAGTTTGTATCACCTTAGGTAATCCAAAAGTTGAGAAGAATTTGATCAACGCTTTACTCACCACCGAGCAGTAATCCTTCGCAGAGGAATGGCCTCTGGGTACCTGGTGGCCACACACATAATTGTCAACATAAACTGGTTACCAGATTTTGTTTTCGGTAATGGTCCAACACAATCAACCATCACATGTTCGAATGGTTCACCTATGGCGGTATGGGACAAAGAGGCGCCGGGGAAATAACCTGGTTCGGTTTCCCAACTACTTGACAGGTGTGGCAAGTCCGACAGAACTGAGCCACATCTTGTTTTAAGCCAGGCCAAAAGAAATGTCGCAAAACTTCGATCATAAGTCTTGGTGACTCCCAGATGTCCGGACCACTGGTGATCGTGAGCGAGGATAAAACATTTTGTCGAAAGGCTGTAGGAATCACTATTTGGTAAACAGCATTCCAATCTCCGCCAGCGTCAACATGGGAGGTCCATTTACGCATGAGGAGATTACCATCAATGAAGTATGCCATGTTTTTCTTCTTTAGCTCCTCCTCTGAGACAACACTAGAAAAACATTTAGCCAGGCTAATGTCAACCTGTTGGTTAGCGATCAGCTGCTCACGAGTAACTGGTAACTGTATTGCCTCAGCAACAAGTTCCATTTCCTTCTTCCTTTCTCTGGGCTGTTGGTCAGACTGCACCAGTTTACCAGAGGTAGCACCCGAACTATCCTCTGGGTCACACTCTCTGAATAGAATCGTGTCTGACAAATCTACCACTTCACCCACTTGTCGGGTGCTTGAGCACGTGTGACAGCACAAGCGGGAACACATCTGGATAACCCTGTGCCAGCTCCTCGGAGAGAGACTGGTCACTTTTATCCAATACCTCCAATATGGGTATTACCTTTCCTCCGGCAATATCGTTGCCCATTATAAAGGTCACCCCTTTTACTGGCAACATCGGACGTACGCCAACTCTGAACAATCCACTGACTAACTCAGAGTGTACGTTCACAAAGTGCAATGGCACTGGGACGAAACCCATTTCAATTCCTTGTACTAACACACTGGAACCACAATATGTATTATTAGACAAGGGCAACACATCAGCTAGTATGAACGACTGCGCCGCACCAGTATCTCTGAGGATTCTAACTGGCGCTGAGACGCTTCATCATCTGATATAGAAACAAACCCCTCAAAAATGAACGGTTCATAACTGTGATCTGGGACAGGGACTTTCAAACCCCATTCATTATGAGGCTTCTGTCTTGATTCCGGCCTTACAACCGTACGAATCAGCCCAACACCGTTGGCGGCCTGGCGTGCTGAGGCATCCCCGGTTTGCGTTTTAGCAGAAAGCAATCATTAACTATATGTCCCACCTTATGACAATAGAAACAGTGACGCACATCTTTGGGCGTGCCGGATGTACTGCTGGTCGACTAGGACTAGAAGTTAGCAACTCCGCAGCCCTGCTCTCCGTATTTCCAGCCGAAAACACGCTCTTATGCGTCAACACAAACTCGTCTGCCAATACAGACGCTTCCGACAGTGAGGATACTTTCTGTTCGTTCAGATAAACTACAATGCGTTCCGGTAAACAATTTTTAAACTCTTCTAACAAGATTAACTCCCGTAGAGAGTTAAAATCAGTTACCTTACTAGCACTGTGCCATTTTGTCAAACAGATTTCCTTTGTCTCTAGCAAACTCCACATAAGTCTGAGTAGGGAGACTTTTTATGAGACCTAAATCTCTGTCGATATGCCTCAGGAACAAGCTCTTAGGCACGAAGAACAGTAGCTTTGACCACCTCATAATTCAAACTGTCTTCAAGAGGTAGCGCTGCCAGAACCTCTTGGGCTTTACCTGTCAGTTTACACTGAAGTAATAGGCACCATACCTCTTCGGGCCATTTCAATGCTACCGCTTATACGTTCAAAAACACTGAAATAGGAATCAACCTCTGACTCCCTGAACACAGGTACCAAGGTGATCTGCCTACTAATATCAAACGTAGCAGATGACACAGCTGGTGAGGATGGCTCACTAGCAGGCATAGTATTAGCAGAGACTAACCTCGCTGTTTCTGCCTCTAGTTCCATTTTACGCATCGCCAGTTCTTGATCAAGCCTACGCGTCTCCAGTTCTTGATCAAGCCTACGCGTCTCCAGTTCCATCTTACGCGTCTCCTGTTCTATCTTACGCGTCTCCTGTTCTATCTTCACGCGTCTCCTGTTCTGCCTCTAGCTCCATTTTACGCATCTCCAGCTTGTCTTGCCTGATTTGTGCCCGCTCTTCCGCCTCCATTTGGAGCCGTGTCGAGCGGACATCCATCCTGGCATCACTGTCAGTCAGTGGGGAGAGGGGGTCATAACGGGGGCAATGTGGCTGGAGCCTTAGTCTCGTCCTCAGACACTGATGGGCTTACAGGAACAGCAACCACATCCCCACAGGAGCAGCAGACTCAGGCGGCGGTAACTCAAGCACTCGCTCGTTTAACAATATCGCTAGCACTACTTCCCCTAACTTCTGCTTTCACTATACCCCTCGGTATGGGTACAGGAAAGTGGTCAGCCAAAGCCTGTAGATCCACTCTACGACAATTCTCAAAAATCTCCCACGTAGGGTTTTCCAAAAATGCTTCCAAATCAAAAGTAGCCATCCTACTAGCAACACGAGCCGTCGACTACTGAACACACAAAAAAAACAGGTAGTTACAGCTGCCAAGCTCAACACTGAACCAGACACTGACTAATTTACATGAGTAGCATGGGATAGATAGTATCCCGGACGAGCCCCCACTTTATGTTACGAACCCCGTGGCTCTAAACGTCTAGGGTGGATGGACATGAGACCCGTAACATAAATTATGCAAATTATAAGTGTGACCTGGAACAGCGAGAACCAAAAATAACACAACAACCATGAGCTACCGTCAAACTTAAATGGTTTATTACTAAACACACGGTAAAGGTTTGGGAAAAAGGGGCTGAGCAGGACCCAAGAAATGAAACAATAATGTAAAACCCCTAAACTGATCTAGCCTGCCTGAAGAACCGCTAGGCTACTGCTAGTCATACAAAAATACAGTGGGTGGTCCGCTCAGGTCTAACTGGTGTTTATAGACAGATTTCTTCCCTACGGGTAATTGTACGCCCAAGGGCAACTAGCTTAAACCCCCCTTTTCCCAAACAACACACAAAACTACTAAACAGGGTACTCAGCAATTAAGTGAGTACACAACACACAGGACACCACCGTGTCCATACTCACATATGGCAAAAATCTCTCTCTCTTGCAACAAACACAAGTCTGGTTTTATACAATGGGCTGTGTGATTCAACAAACGAGTAACAGGTGGTGCTATTCACAGGAATGTTCACTGATTGGTCCAATCAGCAGACACCTCAACGACCACCAATCAGGAACATACAGGACACCTGTGATTAGGGCAGAAAAGAGTAGAAACACACAAAAACACAGGATACCTGTATCCGTA